>NW_027175538.1:0-125000 GCF_028021215.1 Eschrichtius robustus
GAGGCAGAAGCAGTCTAGGGTAGCTTAGGGTTAGGGTTAGGGTTAGTGTTAGGGTACGGCTTAGGGTACGGGTTCGGGTACGGGTTCGGGTACGGCGTAGGGTATGGGTTAGGGTTAGGGTTAGGGTTAGTTTGAGGGTTAGGGCTCGGTTTAGGGTACGGGTTAGGATTAGGGTACGTGTTAGGGTTAGTGTAGGTGTTAGGGTTAGGGTACGCGTTAGGGTTATGGTAGTTATTAAACCTATCCCACTCTCTAGATACCCCTTACCACGTCAAGGAATATTATTTGGGTGTCCAGCCATGGAGAAGAGTTTAGACACTAGGAGAAGATAAGGAGCACACCCATTATCAAGAAATCACATTAGGATTCTCTTTTTAACCTGTTCCTTAAAACAATAGTGCTTAGGAAATCTATTGGAGGCAGAAGCAGTCAAGGGTAGCTTAGGGTTAGGGTTAGGGTTAGGTTTAGGGTTAGGGTACGGGTTCGGGTACGGGTTCGGGTACGGCATAGGGTATGGGTTAGGGTTAGGTTTAGGGTTAGTTTGAGGGTTAGGGCTCGGTTTAGGGTACGGGTTAGGATTAGGGTACGTGTTAGGGTTAGGGTAGGGGTTAGGGTTAGGGTACGTGTTAGGGTTAGTGTAGTTATTAAACCTATCCCACTCTCTAGATACCCATTAGCACGTCAAGGAATATTATTTTGGGTTCCAACCATGGAGAAGAGTTTAGACACTAGGAGAAATAAGGAACACACCCATTATCAAGAAATCACATTAGGATTCTCTTTTTAAACTGTTCCTTAAAACACTAGTGCTTAGGAAATCTATATGAGGCAGAAGCAGTCAAGGGTAGCTTAGGGTTAGGGTTACGGTTAGGGTTAGGGTTAGTGTTAGGGCACGGATTCGGGTACGGGTTCGGGTACGGCGTAGGGTATGGGTTAGGGTTAGGGTTAGGGTTAGTTTGAGGGTTAGGGCTCGGTTTAGGGTACGGGTTAGGATTAGGGTACGTGTTAGGGTTAGGGTAGGGGTTAGGGTTAGGGTACGCGTTAGGATTACTGTAGTTATTAAACCTATCCCACTCTCTAGATACCCCTTAGCACGTCAAGGAATATTATTTGGGGGTCCAGCCATGGAGAAGAGTTTAGACACTAGGAGAAGATAAGGAACACACCCATTATCAAGAAATCACATTAGGATTCTCTTTTTAACCTGTTCCTTAAAACACTAGTGCTTAGGAAATCTATTGAAGGCAGAAGCAGTCAAGGGTAGCTTAGGGTTAGGGTTAGGGTTAGGGTACGGCTTAGGGTACGGGTTCGGGTACGGGTTTGGGTATGGCGTAGGATAGGGGTTAGGGTTAGGGTTAGGGTTAGTTTGAGGGTTAGGGCTCGGTTTAGGGTACGGGTTAGGATTAGGGTACGTGTTAGGGTTAGGGTAGGGGTTAGGGTTAGGGTACGCGTTAGGGTTAGGGTAGTTATTAAACCTATCCCACTCTCTAGATACCCCTTAGCACGTCAAGGAATATTATTTGGGGGTCCAGCCATGGAGAAGAGTTTAGACACTAGGAGAAGATAAGGAACACACCCATTATCAAGAAATCACATTAGGATTCTCTTTTTAACCTGTTCCTTAAAACACTAGTGCTTAGGAAATCTATTGGAGGCAGAAGCAGTCAAGGGAAGCTTAGGGTTAGGGTTAGGGTTAGTGTTAGGGTACGGGTTCGGGTACGGGTTCGGGTACGGCGTAGGGTATGGGTTAGGGTTAGGGTTAGGTTTAGTTTGAGGGTTAGGGCTCGGTTTAGGTTACGGGTTAGGATTAGGGTACGTGTTAGGGTTAGTGTAGGGGTTAGGGTTAGGGTACGCGTTAGGGTTACGGTAGTTATTAAACCTATCCCACTCTCTAGATACCCCTTAGCACGTCAAGGAATATTATTTGGGTGTCCAGCCATGGAGAAGAGTTTAGACACTAGGAGAAGATAAGGAACACACCCATTATCAAGAAATCACATTAGGATTCTCTTTTTAACCTGTTCCTTAAAACACTAGTGCTTAGGAAATCTATTGAAGGCAGAAGCAGTCAAGGGTAGCTTAGGGTTAGCGTTAGGGTTAGGGTACGGCTTAGGGTACGGGTTCGGGTACGGGTTCGGGTACGGGTTTGGGTATGGCGTAGGATAGGGGTTAGGGTTAGGGTTAGGGTTAGTTTGAGGGTTAGGGCTCGGTTTAGGGTACGCGTTAGGATTAGGGTACGTGTTAGGGTTAGGGTAGGGGTTAGGGTTAGGGTACGCGTTAGGGTTAGGGTAGTTATTAAACCTATCCCACTCTCTAGATACCCCTTAGCACGTCAAGGAAAATTATTTGGGGGTCCAGCCATGGAGAAGAGTTTAGACACTAGGAGAAGATAAGGAACATACCCATTATCAAGAAATCACATTAGGATTCTCTTTTTAACCTGTTCCTTAAAACACTAGTGCTTAGGAAATCTATTGGAGGCAGAAGCAGTCAAGGGTAGCTTAGGGTTAGGGTTAGGGTTAGTGTTAGGGTACGGCTTAGGGTTCGGGTTCGGGTACGGGTTCGGGTACGGCGTAGGGTATGGGTTAGGGTTAGGGTTAGGGTTAGTTTGAGGGTTAGGGCTCTGTTTAGGGTACGGGTTAGGATTAGGGTACGTGTTAGGGTTAGTGTAGGGGTTAGGGTTAGGGTACGCGTTAGGGTTACGGTAGTTATTAAACCTATCCCACTCTCTAGATACCCCTTAGCACGTCAAGGAATATTATTTGGGTGTCCAGCCATGGAGAAGAGTTTAGACACTAGGAGAAGATAAGGAACACACCCATTATCAAGAAATCACATTAGGATTCTCTTTTTAACCTGTTCCTTAAAACACTAGTGCTTAGGAAATCTATTGGAGGCAGAAGCAGTCAAGGGTAGCTTAGGGTTAGGGTTAGGGTTAGGGTACGGCTTAGGGTACGGGTTCGGGTCCGGGTTCGGGTACGGCGTAGGGTATGGTTTAGGGTTAGGGTTAGGGTTAGTTTGAGGGTTAGGGCTCGGTTTAGGGTACGGGTTAGGATTTGTGTACGTGTTAGGGTTAGGGTAGAGGTTAGGGTTAGGGTACGCGTTAGGGTTAGGGTAGTTATTAAACCTATCCCACTCTCTAGATACCCCTTAGCACGTCAAGGAATATTATTTGGGGGTCCAGCCATGGAGAAGAGTTTAGACACTAGGAGAAGATAAGGAACACACCCATTATCAAAAAATCACATTAGGATTCTCTTTTTAACCTGTTCCTTAAAACACTAGTGCTTAGGAAATCTATTGGAGGCAGAAGCAGTCAAGGGTAGCTTAGGGTTAGGGTTAGGGTTAGGGTTAGGGTTAGGGTACGGCTTAGGGTACGGGTTCGGGTAAGGGTTCGGGTACGGCATAGGGTATGGGTTAGGGTTAGGGTTAGGGTTAGTTTGAGGGTTAGGGCTCGGTTTAGGGTACGGGTTAGGATTAGGGTACGTGTTAGGGTTAGGGTAGGGGTTAGGGTTAGGGTACGTGTTAGGGTTAGTGTAGTTATTAAACCTATCCCACTCTCTAGATACCCCTTAGCACGTCAAGGAACATTATTTGGGGTTCCAGCCATGGAGAAGAGTTTAGACACTAGGAGAAGATAAGGAACACACCCATTATCAAGAAATCACATTAGGATTCTCTTTTTAACCTGTTCCTTAAAACACTAGTGCTTAGGAAATCTATTGGAGGCAGAAGCAGTCAAGGGTAGCTTAGGGTTAGGGTTAGGGTTAGTGTTAGGGTACGGCTTAGGGTACGGGTTCGGGTACGGGTTCGGGTACGGCGTAGGGTATGGGTTAGGGTTAGGGTTAGGTTTAGTTTGAGGGTTAGGGCTCGGTTTAGGGTACGGGTTAGGATTAGGGTACGTGTTAGGGTTAGGGTAGGGGTTAGGGTTAGGGTACGCGTTAGGGTTACGGTAGTTATTAAACCTATCCCACCCTCTAGATACCCCTTAGCACGTCAAGGAATATTATTTGGGTGTCCAGCCATGGAGAAGAGTTTAGACACTAGGAGAAGATAAGGAACACACCCATTATCAAGAAATCACATTAGGATTCTCTTTTTAACCTGTTCCTTAAAACACTAGTGCTTAGGAAATCTATTGAAGGCAGAAGCAGTCAAGGGTAGCTTAGGGTTAGGGTTAGGGTTAGGGTACGGCTTAGGGTACGGGTTCGGGTACGGGTTCGGGTACGGGTTTGGGTATGGCGTAGGATAGGGGTTAGGGTTAGGGTTAGGGTTAGTTTGAGGGTTAGGGCTCGGTTTAGGGTACGGGTTAGGATTAGGGTACGTGTTAGGGTTAGGGTAGGGGTTAGGGTTAGGGTACGCGTTAGGGTTAGGGTAGTTATTAAACCTATCCCACTCTCTAGATACCCCTTATCACGTCAAGGAATATTATTTGGGGGTCCAGCCATGGAGAATAGTTTAGACACTAGGAGAAGATAAGGAACACACCCATTATCAAGAAATCACATTAGGATTCTCTTTTTAACCTGTTCCTTAATACACTAGTGCTTAGGAAATCTATTGGAGGCAGAAGCAGTCAAGGGTAGCTTAGGGTTAGGGTTAGGGTTAGGGTTAGGGTTAGGGTACGGCTTAGGGTACGGGTTCGGGTACGGGTTCGGATACGGCATAGGGTATGGGTTAGGGTTAGGGTTAGGGTTAGTTTGAGGGTTAGGGCTCGGTTTAGGGTACGGGTTAGGATTAGGGTACGTGTTAGGGTTAGGGGAGGGGTTAGGGTTAGGGTACGTGTTAGGGTTAGTGTAGTTATTAAACCTATCCCACTCTCTAGATACCCCTTAGCACGTCAAGGAATATTATTTGGGTTTCCAGCCATGGAGAAGAGTTTAGACACTAGGAGAAGATAAGGAACACACCCATTATCAAGAAATCACATTAGGATTCTCTTTTTAACCTGTTCCTTAAAACACTAGTGCTTAGGAAATCTATTGGAGGCAGAAGCAGTCAAGGGTAGCTTAGGGTTAGGGTTAGGGTTAGGGTACGGCTTAGGGTACGGGTTCGGGTCCGGGTTCGGGTACGGCGTAGGGTATGGGTTAGGGTTAGGGTTAGGGTTAGTTTGAGGGTTAGGGCTCGGTTTAGGGTACGGGTTAGGATTAGGGTACGTGTTAGGGTTAGGGTAGGGGTTAGGGTTAGGGTACGCGTTAGGGTTAGGGTAATTATTAAACCTATCCCACTTTCTAGATACCCCTTAGCACGTCAAGGAATATTATTTGGGTGTCCAGCCATGGAGAAGAGTTTAGACACTAGGAGAAGATAAGGAACACACCCATTATCAAGAAATCACATTAGGATTCTCTTTTTAACCTGTGCCTTAAAACACCAGTGCTTAGGAAATCTATTGGAGGCAGAATCAGTCAAGGGTAGCTTAGGGTTAGGGTTACGGTTAGGGTTAGGGTTAGTGTTAGGGTACGGATTCGGGTACGGGTTCGGGTACGGCGTAGGGTATGGGTTAGGGTTAGGGTTAGGGTTAGTTTGAGGGTTAGGGCTCGGTTTAGGGTACGGGTTAGGATTAGGGTACGTGTTAGGGTTAGGGTAGGGGTTAGGGTTAGGTTACGCGTTAGGGTTAGGGTAGTTATTAAACCTATCCCACTCTCTAGATACCCCTTAGCACGTCAAGGAATATTATTTGGGGGTCCAGCCATGGAGAAGAGTTTAGACACTAGGAGAAGATAAGGAACACACCCATTATCAAGAAATCACATTAGGATTCTCTTTTTAACCTGTTCCTTAAAACACTAGTGCTTAGGAATTCTATTGGAGGCAGAAGCAGTCAAGGGTAGCTTAGGGTTAGGGTTAGGGTTATTGTTAGGGTAAGGCTTAGGGTACGGGTTCGGGTACGGGTTCGGGTACGGCATAGGGTATGAGTTAGGGTTAGGGTTAGGGTTAGTTTGAGGGTTAGGGCTCGGTTTAGGGTACGGGTTAGGATTTGTGTACGTGTTAGGGTTAGGGTAGAGGTTAGGGTTAGGGTACGCGTTAGGGTTAGGGTAGTTATTAAACCTATCCCACTCTCTAGATACCCCTTAGCACGTCAAGGAATATTATTTGGGGGTCCAGCCATGGAGAAGAGTTTAGACACTAGGAGAAGATAAGGAACACACCCATTATCAAAAAATCACATTAGGATTCTCTTTTTAACCTGTTCCTTAAAACACTAGTGCTTAGGAAATCTATTGGAGGCAGAAGCAGTCAAGGGTAGCTTAGGGTTAGGGTTAGGGTTAGGGTTAGGGTTAGGGTACGGCTTAGGGTACGGGTTCGGGTACGGGTTCGGGTACGGCATAGGGTATGGGTTAGGGTTAGGGTTAGGGTTAGTTTGAGGGTTAGGGCTCGGTTTAGGGTACGGGTTAGGATTAGGGTACGTGTTAGGGTTAGGGTAGGGGTTAGGGTTAGGGTACGTGTTAGGGTTAGTGTAGTTATTAAACCTATCCCACTCTCTAGATACCCCTTAGCACGTCAAGGAATATTATTTGGGGTTCCAGCCATGGAGAAGAGTTTAGACACTAGGAGAAGATAAGGAACACACCCATTATCAAGAAATCACATTAGGATTCTCTTTTTAACCTGTTCCTTAAAACACTAGTGCTTAGGAAAGCTATTGGAGGCAGAAGCAGTCAAGGGTAGCTTAGGGTTAGGGTTAGGGTTAGGGTACGGCTTAGGTTACGGGTTCGGGTACGGATTCGGGTACGGGTTTGGGTATGGCGTAGGATATGGTTTAGGGATAGGGTTAGGGTTAGTTTGAGGGTTAGGGCTCGGTTTAGGGTACGGGTTAAGATTAGGGTACGTGTTAGGGTTAGGGTAGGGGTTAGGGTTAGGGTACGCGTTAGGGTTAGGGTAGTTATTAAACCTATCCCACTCTCTAGATACCCCTTAGCACGTCAAGGAATATTATTTGGGTGTCCAGCCATGGAGAAGAGTTTAGACACTAGGAGAAGATAAGGAACACACCCATTATCAAGAAATCACATTAGGATTCTCTTTTTAACCTGTTCCTTAAAACACTAGTGCTTAGGAAATCTATTGGAGGCAGAAGCAGTCAAGGGTAGCTTAGGGTTAGGGTTAGGGTTAGGGTACGGCTTAGGGTACGGGTTCGGGTACGGGTTCGGGTACGGGTTTGGGTATGGCGTAGGATAGGGGTTAGGGTTAGTGTTAGGGTTAGTTTGAGGGTTAGGGCTCGGTTTAGGGTACGCGTTAGGATTAGGGTACGTGTTAGGGTTAGGGTAGGGGTTAGGGTTAGGGTACGCGTTAGGGTTAGGGTAGTTATTAAACCTATCCCACTCTCTAGATACCCCTTAGCACGTCAAGGAATATTATTTGGGGGTCCAGCCATGGAGAAGAGTTTAGACACTAGGAGAAGATAAGGAACACACCCATTATCAAGAAATCACATTAGGATTCTCTTTTTAACCTGTTCTTTAAAACACTAGTGCTTAGGAAATCTATTGGAGGCAGAAGCAGTCAAGGGTAGCTTAGGGTTAGGGTTAGGGTTAGGGTTAGGGTACGGCTTAGGGTACGGGTTCGGGTACGGGTTCGGGTACGGCGTAGGGTATGGGTTAGGGTTAGGGTTAGGGTTAGTTTGAGGGTTAGGGCTCGGTTTAGGGTACGGGTTAGGATTAGGGTACGTGTTAGGGTTAGTGTAGGGGTTAGGGTTAGGGTACGCGTTAGGGTTACGGTAGTTATTAAACCTATCCCACTCTCTAGATACCCCTTAGCACGTCAAGGAATATTATTTGGGTGTCCAGCCATGGAGAAGAGTTTAGACACTAGGAGAAGATAAGGAACACACCCATTATCAAGAAATCACATTAGGATTCTCTTTTTAACCTGTTCCTTAAAACACTAGTGCTTAGGAAATCTATTGGAGGCAGAAGCAGTCAAGGGTAGCTTAGGGTTAGGGTTAGGGTTAGGGTACGGCTTAGGGTACGGGTTCGGGTACGGGTTCGGGTACGGGTTCGGGTACGGCGTAGGGTATGTGTTAGGGTTAGTGTTAGGTTTAGTTTGAGGGTTAGGGCTCGGTTTAGGTTACGGGTTACGATTAGGGTACGAGTTAGGGTTAGGGTACGGGTTAGGGTTAGGGTACGCGTTAGGGTTAGGGTAGTTATTAAACCTATCCCACTCTCTAGATACCCCTTAGCACGTCAAAGAATATTATTTAGGGGTCCAGCCATGGAGAAGAGTTTAGACACTAGGAGAAGATAAGGAACACACCCATTATCAAGAAATCACATTAGGATTCTCTTTTTAACCTGTTCCTTAAAACACTAGTGCTTAGGAAATCTATTGGAGTCAGAAGCAGTGAAGGGTAGCTTAGGGTTAGGGTTACGGTTAGGGTTAGGGTTAGTGTTAGGGTACGGATTCGGGTACGGGTTCGGGTACGGCGTAGGGTATGGGTTAGGGTTAGGGTTAGGGTTAGTTTGAGGGTTAGGGCTCGGTTTAGGGTACGGGTTAGGATTAGGGTACGTGTTAGGGTTAGGGTAGGGGTTAGGGTTAGGTTACGCGTTAGGGTTAGGGTAGTTATTAAACCTATCCCACTCTCTAGATACCCCTTAGCACGTCAAGGAATATTATTTGGGGGTCCAGCCATGGAGAAGAGTTTAGACACTAGGAGAAGATAAGGAACACACCCATTATCAAGAAATCACATTAGGATTCTCTTTTTAACCTGTTCCTTAAAACACTAGTGCTTAGGAAATCTATTGGAGGCAGAAGCAGTCAAGGGTAGCTTAGGGTTAGGGTTAGGGTTATTGTTAGGGTAAGGCTTAGGGTACGGGTTCGGGTACGGGTTCGGGTACGGCATAGAGTATGGGTTAGGGTTAGGGTTAGGGTTAGTTTGGGGGTTAGGGCTCGGTTTAGGGTACGGGTTAGGATTAGGGTACGTGTTAGGGTTAGGGTAGGGGTTAGGGTTAGGGTACGCGTTAGGATTACTGTAGTTATTAAACCTATCCCACTCTCTAGATACCCCTTAGCACGTCAAGGAATATTATTTGGGGGTCCAGCCATGGAGAAGAGTTTAGACACTAGGAGAAGATAAGGAACACACCCATTATCAAGAAATCACATTAGGATTCTCTTTTTAACCTGTTCCTTAATACACTAGTGCTTAGGAAATCTATTGAAGGCAGAAGCAGTCAAGGGTAGCTTAGGGTTAGGGTTAGGGTTAGGGTACGGCTTAGGGTACGGGTTCGGGTACGGGTTCGGGTACGGGTTTGGGTATGGCGTAGGATAGGGGTTAGGGTTAGGGTTAGGGTTAGTTTGAGGGTTAGGGCTCGGTTTAGGGTATGGGTTAGGATTAGGGTACGTGTTAGGGTTAGGGTAGGGGTTAGGGTTAGGGTACGCGTTAGGGTTAGGGTAGTTATTAAACCTATCCCACTCTCTAGATACCCCTTAGCACGTCAAGGAATATTATTTGGGGGTCCAGCCATGGAGAAGAGTTTAGACACTAGGAGAAGATAAGGAACACACCCATTATCAAGAAATCACATTAGGATTCTCTTTTTAACCTGTTCCTTAAAACACTAGTGCTTAGGAAATCTATTGGAGGCAGAAGCAGTCAAGGGTAGCTTAGGGTTAGGGTTAGGGTTAGGGTACGGCTTAGGGTACGGGTTCGGGTCCGGGTTCGGGTACGGCGTAGGGTATGGGTTAGGGTTAGGTTTAGGGTTAGTTTGAGGGTTAGGGCTCGGTTTAGGGTACGGGTTAGGATTTGTGTACGTGTTAGTGTTAGGGTAGAGGTTAGGGTTAGGGTACGCGTTAGGGTTAGGGTAGTTATTAAACCTATCCCACTCTCTAGATACCCCTTAGCACGTCAAGGAATATTATTTGGGGTTCCAGCCATGGAGAAGAGTTTAGACACTAGGAGAAGATAAGGAACACACCCATTATCAAGAAATCACATTAGGATTCTCTTTTTAACCTGTTCCTTAAAACACTAGTGCTTAGGAAATCTATTGGAGGCAGAAGCAGTCAAGGGTAGCTTAGGGTTAGGGTTAGGGTTAGGGTACGGCTTAGGTTACGGGTTCGGGTACGGATTCGGGTACGGGTTTGGGTATGGCGTAGGATATAGTTTAGGGATAGGGTTAGGGTTAGTTTGAGGGTTAGGGCTCGGTTTAGGGTACGGGTTAAGATTAGGGTACGTGTTAGGGTTAGGGTAGGGGTTAGGGTTAGGGTACGCGTTAGGGTTAGGGTAGTTATTAAACCTATCCCACTCTCTAGATACCCCTTAGCCCGTCAAGGAATATTATTTGGGTGTCCAGCCATGGAGAAGAGTTTAGACACTAGGAGAAGATAAGGAACACACCCATTATCAAGAAATCACATTAGGATTCTCTTTTTAACCTGTTCCTTAAAACACTAGTGCTTAGGAAATCTATTGGAGGCAGAAGCAGTCAAGGGTAGCTTAGGGTTAGGGTTAGGGTTAGGGTACGGCTTAGGGTACGGGTTCGGGTACGGGTTCGGGTACGGGTTTGGGTATGGCGTAGGATAGGGGTTAGGGTTAGGGTTAGGGTTAGTTTGAGGGTTAGGGCTCGGTTTAGGGTACGCGTTAGGATTAGGGTACGTGTTAGGGTTAGGGTAGGGGTTAGGGTTAGGGTACGCGTTAGGGTTAGGGTAGATATTAAACCTATCCCACTCTCTAGATACCCCTTAGCACGTCAAGGAATATTATTTGGGGGTCCAGCCATGGAGAAGAGTTTAGACACTAGGAGAAGATAAGGAACACACCCATTATCAAGAAATCACATTAGGATTCTCTTTTTAACCTGTTCTTTAAAACACTAGTGCTTAGGAAATCTATTGGAGGCAGAAGCAGTCAAGGGTAGCTTAGGGTTAGGGTTAGGGTTAGTGTTAGGGTACGGCTTAGGGTACGGGTTCGGGTAAGGGTTCGGGTACGGCGTAGGGTATGGGTTAGGGTTAGGGTTAGGGTTAGTTTGAGGGTTAGGGCTCGGTTTAGGGTACGGGTTAGGATTAGGGTACGTGTTAGGGTTAGTGTAGGGGTTAGGGTTAGGGTACGCGTTAGGGTTACGGTAGTTATTAAACCTATCCCGCTCTCTAGATACCCCTTAGCACGTCAAGGAATATTATTTGGGTGTCCAGCCATGGAGAAGAGTTTAGACACTAGGAGAAGATAAGGAACACACCCATTATCAAGAAATCACATTAGGATTCTCTTTTTAACCTGTTCCTTAAAACACTAGTGCTTAGGAAATCTATTGGAGGCAGAAGCAGTCAAGGGTAGCTTAGGGTTAGGGTTAGGGTTAGGGTACGGCTTAGGGTACGGGTTCGGGTCCGGGTTCGGGTACGGCGTAGGGTATGGGTTAGGGTTAGGGTTAGGGTTAGTTTGAGGGTTAGGGCTCGGTTTAGGGTACGGGTTAGGATTTGTGTACGTGTTAGGGTTAGGGTAGAGGTTAGGGTTAGGGTACGCGTTAGGGTTAGGGTAGTTATTAAACCTATCCCACTCTCTAGATACCCCTTAGCACGTCAAGGAATATTATTTGGGGGTCCAGCCATGGAGAAGAGTTTAGATACTAGGAGAAGATAAGGAACACACCCATTATCAAAAAATCACATTAGGATTCTCTTTTTAACCTGTTCCTTAAAACACTAGTGCTTAGGAAATCTATTGGAGGCAGAAGCAGTCAAGGGTAGCTTAGGGTTAGGGTTAGGGTTAGGGTTAGGGTTAGGGTACGGCTTAGGGTACGGGTTCGGGTACGGGTTCGGGTACGGCATAGGGTATGGGTTAGGGTTAGGGTTAGGGTTAGTTTGAGGGTTAGGGCTCGGTTTAGGGTACGGGTTAGGATTAGGGTACGTGTTAGGGTTAGGGTAGGGGTTAGGGTTAGGGTACGTGTTAGGGTTAGTGTAGTTATTAAACCTATCCCACTCTCTAGATACCCCTTAGCACGTCAAGGAATATTATTTGGGGTTCCAGCCATGGAGAAGAGTTTAGACAATAGGAGAAGATAAAGAACACACCCATTATCAAGAAATCACATTAGGATTCTCTTTTTAACCTGTTCCTTAAAACACTAGTGCTTAGGAAATCTATTGGAGGCAGAAGCAGTCAAGGGTAGCTTAGGGTTAGGGTTAGGGTTAGGGTACGGCTTAGGTTACGGGTTCGGGTACGGATTCGGGTACGGGTTTGGGTATGGCGTAGGATATGGTTTAGGGATAGGGTTAGGGTTAGTTTGAGGGTTAGGGCTCGGTTTAGGGTACGAGTTAAGATTAGGGTACGTGTTAGGGTTAGGGTAGGGGTTAGGGTTAGGGTACGCGTTAGGGTTAGGGTAGTTATTAAACCTATCCCACTCTCTAGATACCCCTTAGCACGTCAAGGAATATTATTTGGGTGTCCAGCCATGGAGAAGAGTTTAGACACTAGGAGAAGATAAGGAACACACCCATTATCAAGAAATCACATTAGGATTCTCTTTTTAACCTGTTCCTTAAAACACTAGTGCTTAGGAAATCTATTGGAGGCAGAAGCAGTCAAGGGTAGCTTAGGGTTAGGGTTAGGGTTAGGGTACGGCTTAGGGTACGGGTTCGGGTACGGGTTCGGGTACGGGTTTGGGTATGGCGTAGGATACGGGTTAGGGTTAGTGTTAGGGTTAGTTTGAGGGTTAGGGCTCGGTTTAGGGTACGCGTTAGGATTAGGGTACGTGTTAGGGTTAGGGTAGGGGTTAGGGTTAGGGTACGCGTTAGGGTTAGGGTAGTTATTAAACCTATCCCACTCTCTAGATACCCCTTAGCACGTCAAGGAATATTATTTGGGGGTCCAGCCATGGAGAAGAGTTTAGACACTAGGAGAAGATAAGGAACACACCCATTATCAAGAAATCACATTAGGATTCTCTTTTTAACCTGTTCTTTAAAACACTAGTGCTTAGGAAATCTATTGGAGGCAGAAGCAGTCAAGGGTAGCTTAGGGTTAGGGTTAGGGTTAGGGTTAGGGTACGGCTTAGGGTACGGGTTCGGGTACGGGTTCGGGTACGGCGTAGGGTATGGGTTAGGGTTAGGGTTAGGGTTAGTTTGAGGGTTAGGGCTCGGTTTAGGGTACGGGTTAGGATTAGGGTACGTGTTAGGGTTAGTGTAGGGGTTAGGGTTAGGGTACGCGTTAGGGTTACGGTAGTTATTAAACCTATCCCACTCTCTAGATACCCCTTAGCACGTCAAGGAATATTATTTGGGTGTCCAGCCATGGAGAAGAGTTTAGACACTAGGAGAAGATAAGGAACACACCCATTATCAAGAAATCACATTAGGATTCTCTTTTTAACCTGTTCCTTAAAACACTAGTGCTTAGGAAATCTATTGGAGGCAGAAGCAGTCAAGGGTAGCTTAGGGTTAGGGTTAGGGTTAGGGTACGGCTTAGGGTACGGGTTCGGGTACGGGTTCGGGTACGGGTTCGGGTACGGCGTAGGGTATGTGTTAGGGTTAGGGTTAGGTTTAGTTTGAGGGTTAGGGCTCGGTTTAGGTTACGGGTTACGATTAGGGTACGAGTTAGGGTTAGGGTACGGGTTAGGGTTAGGGTACGCGTTAGGGTTAGGGTAGTTATTAAACCTATCCCACTCTCTAGATACCCCTTAGCACGTCAAAGAATATTATTTAGGGGTCCAGCCATGGAGAAGAGTTTAGACACTAGGAGAAGATAAGGAACACACCCATTATCAAGAAATCACATTAGGATTCTCTTTTTAACCTGTTCCTTAAAACACTAGTGCTTAGGAAATCTATTGGAGGCAGAAGCAGTGAAGGGTAGCTTAGGGTTAGGGTTACGGTTAGGGTTAGGGTTAGTGTTAGGGTACGGATTCGGGTACGGGTTCGGGTACGGCGTAGGGTATGGGTTAGGGTTAGGGTTAGGGTTAGTTTGAGGGTTAGGGCTCGGTTTAGGGTACGGGTTAGGATTAGGGTACGTGTTAGGGTTAGGGTAGGGGTTAGGGTTAGGTTACGCGTTAGGGTTAGGGTAGTTATTAAACCTATCCCACTCTCTAGATACCCCTTAGCACGTCAAGGAATATTATTTGGGGGTCCAGCCATGGAGAAGAGTTTAGACACTAGGAGAAGATAAGGAACACACCCATTATCAAGAAATCACATTAGGATTCTCTTTTTAACCTGTTCCTTAAAACACTAGTGCTTAGGAAATCTATTGGAGGCAGAAGCAGTCAAGGGTAGCTTAGGGTTAGGGTTAGGGTTATTGTTAGGGTAAGGCTTAGGGTACGGGTTCGGGTACGGGTTCGGGTACGGCATAGAGTATGGGTTAGGGTTAGGGTTAGGGTTAGTTTGGGGGTTAGGGCTCGGTTTAGGGTACGGGTTAGGATTAGGGTACGTGTTAGGGTTAGGGTAGGGGTTAGGGTTAGGGTACGCGTTAGGATTACTGTAGTTATTAAACCTATCCCACTCTCTAGATACCCCTTAGCACGTCAAGGAATATTATTTGGGGGTCCAGCCATGGAGAAGAGTTTAGACACTAGGAGAAGATAAGGAACACACCCATTATCAAGAAATCACATTAGGATTCTCTTTTTAACCTGTTCCTTAATACACTAGTGCTTAGGAAATCTATTGAAGGCAGAAGCAGTCAAGGGTAGCTTAGGGTTAGGGTTAGGGTTAGGGTACGGCTTAGGGTACGGGTTCGGGTACGGGTTCGGGTACGGGTTTGTGTATGGCGTAGGATAGGGGTTAGGGTTAGGGTTAGGGTTAGTTTGAGGGTTAGGGCTCGGTTTAGGGTATGGGTTAGGATTAGGGTACGTGTTAGGGTTAGGGTAGGGGTTAGGGTTAGGGTACGCGTTAGGGTTAGGGTAGTTATTAAACCTATCCCACTCTCTAGATACCCCTTAGCACGTCAAGGAATATTATTTGGGGGTCCAGCCATGGAGAAGAGTTTAGACACTAGGAGAAGATAAGGAACACACCCATTATCAAGAAATCACATTAGGATTCTCTTTTTAACCTGTTCCTTAAAACACTAGTGCTTAGGAAATCTATTGGAGGCAGAAGCAGTCAAGGGTAGCTTAGGGTTAGGGTTAGGGTTAGGGTACGGCTTAGGGTACGGGTTCGGGTCCGGGTTCGGGTACGGCGTAGGGTATGGGTTAGGGTTAGGTTTAGGGTTAGTTTGAGGGTTAGGGCTCGGTTTAGGGTACGGGTTAGGATTTGTGTACGTGTTAGTGTTAGGGTAGAGGTTAGGGTTAGGGTACGCGTTAGGGTTAGGGTAGTTATTAAACCTATCCCACTCTCTAGATACCCCTTAGCACGTCAAGGAATATTATTTGGGGTTCCAGCCATGGAGAAGAGTTTAGACACTAGGAGAAGATTAGGAACACACCCATTATCAAGAAATCACATTAGGATTCTCTTTTTAACCTGTTCCTTAAAACACTAGTGCTTAGGAAATCTATTGGAGGCAGAAGCAGTCAAGGGTAGCTTAGGGTTAGGGTTAGGGTTAGGGTACGGCTTAGGTTACGGGTTCGGGTACGGATTCGGGTACGGGTTTGGGTATGGCGTAGGATATAGTTTAGGGATAGGGTTAGGGTTAGTTTGAGGGTTAGGGCTCGGTTTAGGGTACGGGTTAAGATTAGGGTACGTGTTAGGGTTAGGGTAGGGGTTAGGGTTAGGGTACGCGTTAGGGTTAGGGTAGTTATTAAACCTATCCCACTCTCTAGATACCCCTTAGCACGTCAAGGAATATTATTTGGGTGTCCAGCCATGGAGAAGAGTTTAGACACTAGGAGAAGATAAGGAACACACCCATTATCAAGAAATCACATTAGGATTCTCTTTTTAACCTGTTCCTTAAAACACTAGTGCTTAGGAAATCTATTGGAGGCAGAAGCAGTCAAGGGTAGCTTAGGGTTAGGGTTAGGGTTAGGGTACGGCTTAGGGTACGGGTTCGGGTACGGGTTCGGGTACGGGTTTGGGTATGGCGTAGGATAGGGGTTAGGGTTAGGGTTAGGGTTAGTTTGAGGGTTAGGGCTCGGTTTAGGGTACGCGTTAGGATTAGGGTACGTGTTAGGGTTAGGGTAGGGGTTAGGGTTAGGGTACGCGTTAGGGTTAGGGTAGATATTAAACCTATCCCACTCTCTAGATACCCCTTAGCACGTCAAGGAATATTATTTGGGGGTCCAGCCATGGAGAAGAGTTTAGACACTAGGAGAAGATAAGGAACACACCCATTATCAAGAAATCACATTAGGATTCTCTTTTTAACCTGTTCTTTAAAACACTAGTGCTTAGGAAATCTATTGGAGGCAGAAGCAGTCAAGGGTAGCTTAGGGTTAGGGTTAGGGTTAGTGTTAGGGTACGGCTTAGGGTACGGGTTCGGGTAAGGGTTCGGGTACGGCGTAGGGTATGGGTTAGGGTTAGGGTTAGGGTTAGTTTGAGGGTTAGGGCTCGGTTTAGGGTACGGGTTAGGATTAGGGTACGTGTTAGGGTTAGTGTAGGGGTTAGGGTTAGGGTACGCGTTAGGGTTACGGTAGTTATTAAACCTATCCCGCTCTCTAGATACCCCTTAGCACGTCAAGGAATATTATTTGGGTGTCCAGCCATGGAGAAGAGTTTAGACACTAGGAGAAGATAAGGAACACACCCATTATCAAGAAATCACATTAGGATTCTCTTTTTAACCTGTTCCTTAAAACACTAGTGCTTAGGAAATCTATTGGAGGCAGAAGCAGTCAAGGGTAGCTTAGGGTTAGGGTTAGGGTTAGGGTACGGCTTAGGGTACGGGTTCGGGTCCGGGTTCGGGTACGGCGTAGGGTATGGGTTAGGGTTAGGTTTAGGGTTAGTTTGAGGGTTAGGGCTCGGTTTAGGGTACGGGTTAGGATTTGTGTACGTGTTAGGGTTAGGGTAGAGGTTAGGGTTAGGGTACGCGTTAGGGTTAGGGTAGTTATTAAACCTATCCCACTCTCTAGATACCCCTTAGCACGTCAAGGAATATTATTTGGGGGTCCAGCCATGGAGAAGAGTTTAGATACTAGGAGAAGATAAGGAACACACCCATTATCAAAAAATCACATTAGGATTCTCTTTTTAACCTGTTCCTTAAAACACTAGTTCTTAGGAAATCTATTGGAGGCAGAAGCAGTCAAGGGTAGCTTAGGGTTAGGGTTAGGGTTAGGGTTAGGGTTAGGGTACGGCTTAGGGTACGGGTTCGGGTACGGGTTCGGGTACGGCATAGGGTATGGGTTAGGGTTAGGGTTAGGGTTAGTTTGAGGGTTAGGGCTCGGTTTAGGGTACGGGTTAGGATTAGGGTACGTGTTAGGGTTAGGGTAGGGGTTAGGGTTAGGGTACGTGTTAGGGTTAGTGTAGTTATTAAACCTATCCCACTCTCTAGATACCCCTTAGCACGTCAAGGAATATTATTTGGGGTTCCAGCCATGGAGAAGAGTTTAGACACTAGGAGAAGATAAGGAACACACCCATTATCAAGAAATCACATTAGGATTCTCTTTTTAACCTGTTCCTTAAAACACTAGTGCTTAGGAAATCTATTGGAGGCAGAAGCAGTCAAGGGTAGCTTAGGGTTAGGGTTAGGGTTAGGGTACGGCTTAGGTTACGGGTTCGGGTACGGATTCGGGTACGGGTTTGGGTATGGCGTAGGATATGGTTTAGGGATAGGGTTAGGGTTAGTTTGAGGGTTAGGGCTCGGTTTAGGGTACGGGTTAAGATTAGGGTACGTGTTAGGGTTAGGGTAGGGGTTAGGGTTAGGGTACGCGTTAGGGTTAGGGTAGTTATTAAACCTATCCCACTCTCTAGATACCCCTTAGCACGTCAAGGAATATTATTTGGGTGTCCAGCCATGGAGAAGAGTTTAGACACTAGGAGAAGATAAGGAACACACCCATTATCAAGAAATCACATTAGGATTCTCTTTTTAACCTGTTCCTTAAAACACTAGTGCTTAGGAAATCTATTGGAGGCAGAAGCAGTCAAGGGTAGCTTAGGGTTAGGGTTAGGGTTAGGGTACGGCTTAGGGTACGGGTTCGGGTACGGGTTCGGGTACGGGTTTGGGTATGGCGTAGGATAGGGGTTAGGGTTAGGGTTAGGGTTAGTTTGAGGGTTAGGGCTCGGTTTAGGGTACGCGTTAGGATTAGGGTACGTGTTAGGGTTAGGGTAGGGGTTAGGGTTAGGGTACGCGTTAGGGTTAGGGTAGTTATTAAACCTATCCCACTCTCTAGATACCCCTTAGCACGTCAAGGAATATTATTTGGGGGTCCAGCCATGGAGAAGAGTTTAGACACTAGGAGAAGATAAGGAACACACCCATTATCAAGAAATCACATTAGGATTCTCTTTTTAACCTGTTCTTTAAAACACTAGTGCTTAGGAAATCTATTGGAGGCAGAAGCAGTCAAGGGTAGCTTAGGGTTAGGGTTAGGGTTAGGGTACGGCTTAGGGTACGGGTTCGGGTACGGGTTCGGGTACGGGTTTGGGTATGGCGTAGGATAGGGGTTAGGGTTAGGGTTAGGGTTAGTTTGAGGGTTAGGGCTCGGTTTAGGGTACGCGTTAGGATTAGGGTACGTGTTAGGGTTAGGGTAGGGGTTAGGGTTAGGGTACGCGTTAGGGTTAGGGTAGATATTAAACCTATCCCACTCTCTAGATACCCCTTAGCACGTCAAGGAATATTATTTGGGGGTCCAGCCATGGAGAAGAGTTTAGACACTAGGAGAAGATAAGGAACACACCCATTATCAAGAAATCACATTAGGATTCTCTTTTTAACCTGTTCTTTAAAACACTAGTGCTTAGGAAATCTATTGGAGGCAGAAGCAGTCAAGGGTAGCTTAGGGTTAGGGTTAGGGTTAGTGTTAGGGTACGGCTTAGGGTACGGGTTCGGGTAAGGGTTCGGGTACGGCGTAGGGTATGGGTTAGGGTTAGGGTTAGGGTTAGTTTGAGGGTTAGGGCTCGGTTTAGGGTACGGGTTAGGATTAGGGTACGTGTTAGGGTTAGTGTAGGGGTTAGGGTTAGGGTACGCGTTAGGGTTACGGTAGTTATTAAACCTATCCCGCTCTCTAGATACCCCTTAGCACGTCAAGGAATATTATTTGGGTGTCCAGCCATGGAGAAGAGTTTAGACACTAGGAGAAGATAAGGAACACACCCATTATCAAGAAATCACATTAGGATTCTCTTTTTAACCTGTTCCTTAAAACACTAGTGCTTAGGAAATCTATTGGAGGCAGAAGCAGTCAAGGGTAGCTTAGGGTTAGGGTTAGGGTTAGGGTACGGCTTAGGGTACGGGTTCGGGTCCGGGTTCGGGTACGGCGTAGGGTATGGGTTAGGGTTAGGTTTAGGGTTAGTTTGAGGGTTAGGGCTCGGTTTAGGGTACGGGTTAGGATTTGTGTACGTGTTAGGGTTAGGGTAGAGGTTAGGGTTAGGGTACGCGTTAGGGTTAGGGTAGTTATTAAACCTATCCCACTCTCTAGATACCCCTTAGCACGTCAAGGAATATTATTTGGGGGTCCAGCCATGGAGAAGAGTTTAGATACTAGGAGAAGATAAGGAACACACCCATTATCAAAAAATCACATTAGGATTCTCTTTTTAACCTGTTCCTTAAAACACTAGTTCTTAGGAAATCTATTGGAGGCAGAAGCAGTCAAGGGTAGCTTAGGGTTAGGGTTAGGGTTAGGGTTAGGGTTAGGGTACGGCTTAGGGTACGGGTTCGGGTACGGGTTCGGGTACGGCATAGGGTATGGGTTAGGGTTAGGGTTAGGGTTAGTTTGAGGGTTAGGGCTCGGTTTAGGGTACGGGTTAGGATTAGGGTACGTGTTAGGGTTAGGGTAGGGGTTAGGGTTAGGGTACGTGTTAGGGTTAGTGTAGTTATTAAACCTATCCCACTCTCTAGATACCCCTTAGCACGTCAAGGAATATTATTTGGGGTTCCAGCCATGGAGAAGAGTTTAGACACTAGGAGAAGATAAGGAACACACCCATTATCAAGAAATCACATTAGGATTCTCTTTTTAACCTGTTCCTTAAAACACTAGTGCTTAGGAAATCTATTGGAGGCAGAAGCAGTCAAGGGTAGCTTAGGGTTAGGGTTAGGGTTAGGGTACGGCTTAGGTTACGGGTTCGGGTACGGATTCGGGTACGGGTTTGGGTATGGCGTAGGATATGGTTTAGGGATAGGGTTAGGGTTAGTTTGAGGGTTAGGGCTCGGTTTAGGGTACGGGTTAAGATTAGGGTACGTGTTAGGGTTAGGGTAGGGGTTAGGGTTAGGGTACGCGTTAGGGTTAGGGTAGTTATTAAACCTATCCCACTCTCTAGATACCCCTTAGCACGTCAAGGAATATTATTTGGGTGTCCAGCCATGGAGAAGAGTTTAGACACTAGGAGAAGATAAGGAACACACCCATTATCAAGAAATCACATTAGGATTCTCTTTTTAACCTGTTCCTTAAAACACTAGTGCTTAGGAAATCTATTGGAGGCAGAAGCAGTCAAGGGTAGCTTAGGGTTAGGGTTAGGGTTAGGGTACGGCTTAGGGTACGGGTTCGGGTACGGGTTCGGGTACGGGTTTGGGTATGGCGTAGGATAGGGGTTAGGGTTAGGGTTAGGGTTAGTTTGAGGGTTAGGGCTCGGTTTAGGGTACGCGTTAGGATTAGGGTACGTGTTAGGGTTAGGGTAGGGGTTAGGGTTAGGGTACGCGTTAGGGTTAGGGTAGTTATTAAACCTATCCCACTCTCTAGATACCCCTTAGCACGTCAAGGAATATTATTTGGGGGTCCAGCCATGGAGAAGAGTTTAGACACTAGGAGAAGATAAGGAACACACCCATTATCAAGAAATCACATTAGGATTCTCTTTTTAACCTGTTCTTTAAAACACTAGTGCTTAGGAAATCTATTGGAGGCAGAAGCAGTCAAGGGTAGCTTAGGGTTAGGGTTAGGGTTAGTGTTAGGGTACGGCTTAGGGTACGGGTTCGGGTACGGGTTCGGGTACGGTGTAGGGTATGGGTTAGGGTTAGGGTTAGGGTTAGTTTGAGGGTTAGGGCTCGGTTTAGGGTACGGGTTAGGATTAGGGTACGTGTTAGGGTTAGTGTAGGGGTTAGGGTTAGGGTACGCGTTAGGGTTACGGTAGTTATTAAACCTATCCCACTCTCTAGATACCCCTTAGCACGTCAAGGAATATTATTTGGGTGTCCAGCCATGGAGAAGAGTTTAGACACTAGGAGAAGATAAGGAACACACCCATTATCAAGAAATCACATTAGGATTCTCTTTTTAACCTGTTCCTTAAAACACTAGTGCTTAGGAAATCTATTGGAGGCAGAAGCAGTCAAGGGTAGCTTAGGGTTAGGGTTAGGGTTAGGGTACGGCTTAGGGTACGGGTTCGGGTCCGGGTTCGGGTACGGCGTAGGGTATGGGTTAGGGTTAGGGTTAGGGTTAGTTTGAGGGTTAGGGCTCGGTTTAGGCTACGGGTTAGGATTTGTGTACGTGTTAGGGTTAGGGTAGAGGTTAGGGTTAGGGTACGCGTTAGGGTTAGGGTAGTTATTAAACCTATCCCACTCTCTAGATACCCCTTAGCACGTCAAGGAATATTATTTGGGGGTCCAGCCATGGAGAAGATTTTAGACACTAGGAGAAGATAAGGAACACACCCATTATCAAAAAATCACATTAGGATTCTCTTTTTAACCTGTTCCTTAAAACACTAGTGCTTAGGAAATCTATTGGAGGCAGAAGCAGTCAAGGGTAGCTTAGGGTTAGGGTTAGGGTTAGGGTTAGGGTTAGGGTACGGCTTAGGGTACGGGTTCGGGTACGGGTTCCGATACGGCATAGGGTATGGGTTAGGGTTAGGGTTAGGGTTAGTTTGAGGGTTAGGGCTCGGTTTAGGGTACGGGTTAGGATTAGGGTACGTGTTAGGGTTAGGGTAGGGGTTAGGGTTAGGGTACGTGTTAGGGTTAGTGTAGTTATTAAACCTATCCCACTCTCTAGATACCCCTTAGCACGTCAAGGAATATTATTTGGGGTTCCAGCCATGGAGAAGAGTTTAGACACTAGGAGAAGATAAGGAACACACCCATTATCAAGAAATCACATTAGGATTCTCTTTTTAACCTGTTCCTTAAAACACTAGTGCTTAGGAAATCTATTGGAGGCAGAAGCAGTCAAGGGTAGCTTAGGGTTAGGGTTAGGGTTAGGGTACGGCTTAGGGTACGGGTTCGGGTCCGGGTTCAGGTACGGCGTAGGGTATGGGTTAGGGTTAGGGTTAGGGTTAGTTTGAGGGTTAGGGCTCGGTTTAGGGTACGGGTTAGGATTTGTGTACGTGTTAGGGTTAGGGTAGAGGTTAGGGTTAGGGTACGCGTTAGGGTTAGGGTAGTTATTAAACCTATCCCACTCTCTAGATACCCCTTAGCACGTCAAGGAATATTATTTGGGGGTCCAGCCATGGAGAAGAGTTTAGACACTAGGAGAAGATAAGGAACACACCCATTATCAAAAAATCACATTAGGATTCTCTTTTTAACCTGTTCCTTAAAACACTAGTGCTTAGGAAATCTATTGGAGGCAGAAGCAGTCAAGGGTAGCTTAGGGTTAGGGTTAGGGTTAGGGTTAGGGTTAGGGTACGGCTTAGGGTACGGGTTCGGGTACGGGTTCGGGTACGGCATAGGGTATGGGTTAGGGTTAGGGTTAGGGTTAGTTTGAGGGTTAGGGCTCGGTTTAGGGTACGGGTTAGGATTAGGGTACGTGTTAGGGTTAGGGTAGGGGTTAGGGTTAGGGTACGTGTTAGGGTTAGTGTAGTTATTAAACCTATCCCACTCTCTAGATACCCCTTAGCACGTCAAGGAATATTATTTGGGGTTCCAGCCATGGAGAAGAGTTTAGACACTAGGAGAAATAAGAAACACACCCATTATCAAGAAATCACATTAGGATTCTCTTTTTAACCTGTTCCTTAAAACACTAGTGCTTAGGAAATCTATTGGAGGCAGAAGCAGTCAAGGGTAGCTTAGGGTTAGGGTTAGGGTTAGGGTACGGCTTAGGTTACGGGTTCGGGTACAGATTCGGGTACGGGTTTGGGTATGGCGTAGGATATGGTTTAGGGATAGGGTTAGGGTTACTTTGAGGGTTAGGGCTCGGTTTAGGGTACGGGTTAAGATTAGGGTACGTGTTAGGGTTAGGGTAGGGGTTAGGGTTAGGGTACGCGTTAGGGTTAGGGTAGTTATTAAACCTATCCCGCTCTCTAGATACCCCTTAGCACGTCAAGGAATATTATTTGGGTGTCCAGCCATGGAGAAGAGTTTAGACACTAGGAGAAGATAAGGAACACACCCATTATCAAGAAATCACATTAGGATTCTCTTTTTAACCTGTTCCTTAAAACACTAGTGCTTAGGAAATCTATTGGAGGCAGAAGCAGTCAAGGGTAGCTTAGGGTTAGGGTTAGGGTTAGGGTACGGCTTAGGGTACGGGTTCGGGTCCGGGTTCGGGTACGGCGTAGGGTATGGGTTAGGGTTAGGGTTAGGGTTAGTTTGAGGGTTAGGGCTCGGTTTAGGGTACGGGTTAGGATTTGTGTACGTGTTAGGGTTAGGGTAGAGGTTAGGGTTAGGGTACGCGTTAGGGTTAGGGTAGTTATTAAACCTATCCCACTCTCTAGATACCCCTTAGCACGTCAAGGAATATTATTTGGGGGTCCAGCCATGGAGAAGAGTTTAGATACTAGGAGAAGATAAGGAACACACCCATTATCAAAAAATCACATTAGGATTCTCTTTTTAACCTGTTCCTTAAAACACTAGTGCTTAGGAAATCTATTGGAGGCAGAAGCAGTCAAGGGTAGCTTAGGGTTAGGGTTAGGGTTAGGGTTAGGGTTAGGGTACGGCTTAGGGTACGGGTTCGGGTACGGGTTCGGGTACGGCATAGGGTATGGGTTAGGGTTAGGGTTAGGGTTAGTTTGAGGGTTAGGGCTCGGTTTAGGGTACGGGTTAGGATTAGGGTACGTGTTAGGGTTAGGGTAGGGGTTAGGGTTAGGGTACGTGTTAGGGTTAGTGTAGTTATTAAACCTATCCCACTCTCTAGATACCCCTTAGCACGTCAAGGAATATTATTTGGGGTTCCAGCCATGGAGAAGAGTTTAGACACTAGGAGAAGATAAGGAACACACCCATTATCAAGAAATCACATTAGGATTCTCTTTTTAACCTGTTCCTTAAAACACTAGTGCTTAGGAAATCTATTGGAGGCAGAAGCAGTCAAGGGTAGCTTAGGGTTAGGGTTAGGGTTAGGGTACGGCTTAGGTTACGGGTTCGGGTACGGATTCGGGTACGGGTTTGGGTATGGCGTAGGATAGGGGTTAGGGTTAGGGTTAGGGTTAGTGTTAGGGTACGGCTTAGGGTACGGGTTCGGGTACGGTTTCGGGTACGGCGTAGGGTATGGGTTAGGGTTAGGGTTAGGGTTAGTTTGAGGGTTAGGGCTCGGTTTAGGGTACGGGTTAGGATTAGGGTACGTGTTAGGGTTAGTGTAGGGGTTAGGGTTACGGTACGCGTTAGGGTTACGGTAGTTATTAAACCTATCCCACTCTCTAGATACCCCTTAGCACGTCAAGGAATATTATTTGGGTGTCCAGCCATGGAGAAGAGTTTAGACACTAGGAGAAGATAAGGAACACACCCATTATCAAGAAATCACATTAGGATTCTCTTTTTAACCTGTTCCTTAAAACACTAGTGCTTAGGAAATCTATTGGAGGCAGAAGCAGTCAAGGGTAGCTTAGGGTTAGGGTTAGGGTTAGGGTACGGCTTAGGGTACGGGTTCGGGTCCGGGTTCGGGTACGGCGTAGGGTATGGGTTAGGGTTAGGGTTAGGGTTAGTTTGAGGGTTAGGGCTCGGTTTAGGGTACGGGTTAGGATTTGTGTACGTGTTAGGGTTAGGGTAGAGGTTAGGGTTAGGGTACGCGTTAGGGTTAGGGTAGTTATTAAACCTATCCCACTCTCTAGATACCCCTTAGCACGTCAAGGAATATTATTTGGGGGTCCAGCCATGGAGAAGATTTTAGACACTAGGAGAAGATAAGGAACACACCCATTATCAAAAAATCACATTAGGATTCTCTTTTTAACCTGTTCCTTAAAACACTAGTGCTTAGGAAATCTATTGGAGGCAGAAGCAGTCAAGGGTAGCTTAGGGTTAGGGTTAGGGTTAGGGTTAGGGTTAGGGTACGGCTTAGGGTACGGGTTCGGGTACGGGTTCCGATACGGCACAGGGTATGGGTTAGGGTTAGGGTTAGGGTTAGTTTGAGGGTTAGGGCTCGGTTTAGGGTACGGGTTAGGATTAGGGTACGTGTTAGGGTTAGGGTAGGGGTTAGGGTTAGGGTACGTGTTAGGGTTAGTGTAGTTATTAAACCTATCCCACTCTCTAGATACCCCTTAGCACGTCAAGGAATATTATTTGGGGTTCCAGCCATGGAGAAGAGTTTAGACACTAGGAGAAGATAAGGAACACACCCATTATCAAGAAATCACATTAGGATTCTCTTTTTAACCTGTTCCTTAAAACACTAGTGCTTAGGAAATCTATTGGAGGCAGAAGCAGTCAAGGGTAGCTTAGGGTTAGGGTTAGGGTTAGGGTACGGCTTAGGGTACGGGTTCGGGTCCGGGTTCAGGTACGGCGTAGGGTATGGGTTAGGGTTAGGGTTAGGGTTAGTTTGAGGGTTAGGGCTCGGTTTAGGGTACGGGTTAGGATTTGTGTACGTGTTAGTGTTAGGGTAGAGGTTAGGGTTAGGGTACGCGTTAGGGTTAGGGTAGTTATTAAACCTATCCCACTCTCTAGATACCCCTTAGCACGTCAAGGAATATTATTTGGGGGTCCAGACATGGAGAAGAGTTTAGACACTAGGAGAAGATAAGGAACACACCCATTATCAAAAAATCACATTAGGATTCTCTTTTTAACCTGTTCCTTAAAACACTAGTGCTTAGGAAATCTATTGGAGGCAGAAGCAGTCAAGGGTAGCTTAGGGTTAGGGTTAGGGTTAGGGTTAGGGTTAGGGTACGGCTTAGGGTACGGGTTCGGGTACGGGTTCGGGTACGGCATAGGGTATGGGTTAGGGTTAGGGTTAGGGTTAGTTTGAGGGTTAGGGCTCGGTTTAGGGTACGGGTTAGGATTAGGGTACGTGTTAGGGTTAGGGTAGGGGTTAGGGTTAGGGTACGTGTTAGGGTTAGTGTAGTTATTAAACCTATCCCACTCTCTAGATACCCCTTAGCACGTCAAGGAATATTATTTGGGGTTCCAGCCATGGAGAAGAGTTTAGACACTAGGAGAAATAAGAAACACACCCATTATCAAGAAATCACATTAGGATTCTCTTTTTAACCTGTTCCTTAAAACACTAGTGCTTAGGAAATCTATTGGAGGCAGAAGCAGTCAAGGGTAGCTTAGGGTTAGGGTTAGGGTTAGGGTACGGCTTAGGTTACGGGTTCGGGTACAGATTCTGGTACGGGTTTGGGTATGGCGTAGGATATGGTTTAGGGATAGGGTTAGGGTTACTTTGAGGGTTAGGGCTCGGTTTAGGGTACGGGTTAAGATTAGGGTACGTGTTAGGGTTAGGGTAGGGGTTAGGGTTAGGGTACGCGTTAGGGTTAGGGTAGTTATTAAACCTATCCCGCTCTCTAGATACCCCTTAGCACGTCAAGGAATATTATTTGGGTGTCCAGCCATGGAGAAGAGTTTAGACACTAGGAGAAGATAAGGAACACACCCATTATCAAGAAATCACATTAGGATTCTCTTTTTAACCTGTTCCTTAAAACACTAGTGCTTAGGAAATCTATTGGAGGCAGAAGCAGTCAAGGGTAGCTTAGGGTTAGGGTTAGGGTTAGGGTACGGCTTAGGGTACGGGTTCGGGTCCGGGTTCGGGTATGGCGTAGGGTATGGGTTAGGGTTAGGGTTAGGGTTAGTTTGAGGATTAGGGCTCGGTTTAGGGTACGGGTTAGGATTTGTGTACGTGTTAGGGTTAGGGTAGAGGTTAGGGTTAGGGTACGCGTTAGGGTTAGGGTAGTTATTAAACCTATCCCACTCTCTAGATACCCCTTAGCACGTCAAGGAATATTATTTGGGGGTCCAGCCATGGAGAAGAGTTTAGATACTAGGTGAAGATAAGGAACACACCCATTATCAAAAAATCACATTAGGATTCTCTTTTTAACCTGTTCCTTAAAACACTAGTGCTTAGGAAATCTATTGGAGGCAGAAGCAGTCAAGGGTAGCTTAGGGTTAGGGTTAGGGTTAGGGTTAGGGTTAGGGTACGGCTTAGGGTACGGGTTCGGGTACGGGTTCGGGTACGGCATAGGGTATGGGTTAGGGTTAGGGTTAGGGTTAGTTTGAGGGTTAGGGCTCGGTTTAGGGTACGGGTTAGGATTAGGGTACGTGTTAGGGTTAGGGTAGGGGTTAGGGTTAGGGTACGTGTTAGGGTTAGTGTAGTTAT
Source organism: Eschrichtius robustus (assembly GCF_028021215.1). Lineage (NCBI taxonomy): Eukaryota > Metazoa > Chordata > Mammalia > Artiodactyla > Eschrichtiidae > Eschrichtius > Eschrichtius robustus. The sequence goes on from NW_027175538.1 coordinate 27,459, forward strand.
TAAACCTATCCCACTCTCTAGATACCCCTTAGCACGTCAAGGAATATTATTTGGGGTTCCAGCCATGGAGAAGAGTTTAGACACTAGGAGAAGATAAGGAACACACCCATTATCAAGAAATCACATTAGGATTCTCTTTTTAACCTGTTCCTTAAAACACTAGTGCTTAGGAAATCTATTGGAGGCAGAAGCAGTCAAGGGTAGCTTAGGGTTAGCGTTAGGGTTAGGGTACGGCTTAGGTTACGGGTTCGGTTACGGATTCGGGTACGGGTTTGGGTATGGCGTAGGATATGGTTTAGGGATAGGGTTAGGGTTAGTTTGAGGGTTAGGGCTCGGTTTAGGGTACGGGTTAAGATTAGGGTACGTGTTAGGGTTAGGGTAGGGGTTAGGGTTAGGGTACGCGTTAGGGTTAGGGTAGTTATTAAACCTATCCCACTCTCTAGATACCCCTTAGCACGTCAAGGAATATTATTTGGGTGTCCAGCCATGGAGAAGAGTTTAGACACTAGGAGAAGATAAGGAACACACCCATTATCAAGAAATCACATTAGGATTCTCTTTTTAACCTGTTCCTTAAAACACTAGTGCTTAGGAAATCTATTGGAGGCAGAAGCAGTCAAGGGTAGCTTAGGGTTAGGGTTAGGGTTAGGGTACGGCTTAGGGTACGGGTTCGTGTACGGGTTCGGGTACGGGTTTGGGTATGGCGTAGGATAGGGGTTAGGGTTAGGGTTAGGGTTAGTTTGAGGGTTAGGGCTCGGTTTAGGGTACGCGTTAGGATTAGGGTACGTGTTAGGGTTAGGGTAGGGGTTAGGGTTAGGGTACGCGTTAGGGTTAGGGTAGTTATTAAACCTATCCCACTCTCTAGATACCCCTTAGCACGTCAAGGAATATTATTTGGGGGTCCAGCCATGGAGAAGAGTTTAGACACTAGGAGAAGATAAGGAACACACCCATTATCAAGAAATCACATTAGGATTCTCTTTTTAACCTGTTCTTTAAAACACTAGTGCTTAGGAAATCTATTGGAGGCAGAAGCAGTCAAGGGTAGCTTAGGGTTAGGGTTAGGGTTAGTGTTAGGGTACGGCTTAGGGTACGGGTTCGGGTACGGGTTCGGGTACGGCGTAGGGTATGGGTTAGGGTTAGGGTTAGGGTTAGTTTGAGGGTTAGGGCTCGGTTTAGGGTACGGGTTAGGATTAGGGTACGTGTTAGGGTTAGTGTAGGGGTTAGGGTTAGGGTACGCGTTAGGGTTACGGTAGTTATTAAACCTATCCCACTCTCTAGATACCCCTTAGCACGTCAAGGAATATTATTTGGGTGTCCAGCCATGGAGAAGAGTTTAGACACTAGGAGAAGATAAGGAACACACCCATTATCAAGAAATCACATTAGGATTCTCTTTTTAACCTGTTCCTTAAAACACTAGTGCTTAGGAAATCTATTGGAGGCAGAAGCAGTCAAGGGTAGCTTAGGGTTAGGGTTAGGGTTAGGGTACGGCTTAGGGTACGGGTTCGGGTCCGGGTTCAGGTACGGCGTAGGGTATGGGTTAGGGTTAGGGTTAGGGTTAGTTTGAGGGTTAGGGCTCGGTTTAGGGTACGGGTTAGGATTTGTGTACGTGTTAGGGTTAGGGTAGAGGTTAGGGTTAGGGTACGCGTTAGGGTTAGGGTAGTTATTAAACCTATCCCACTCTCTAGATACCCCTTAGCACGTCAAGGAATATTATTTGGGGGTCCAGACATGGAGAAGAGTTTAGACACTAGGAGAAGATAAGGAACACACCCATTATCAAAAAATCACATTAGGATCTCTTTTTAACCTGTTCCTTAAAACACTAGTGCTTAGGAAATCTATTGGAGGCAGAAGCAGTCAAGGGTAGCTTAGGGTTAGGGTTAGGGTTAGGGTTAGGGTTAGGGTACGGCTTAGGGTACGGGTTCGGGTACGGGTTCGGGTACGGCATAGGGTATGGGTTAGGGTTAGGGTTAGGGTTAGTTTGAGGGTTAGGGCTCGGTTTAGGGTACGGGTTAGGATTAGGGTACGTGTTAGGGTTAGGGTAGGGGTTAGGGTTAGGGTACGTGTTAGGGTTAGTGTAGTTATTAAACCTATCCCACTCTCTAGATACCCCTTAGCACGTCAAGGAATATTATTTGGGGTTCCAGCCATGGAGAAGAGTTTAGACACTAGGAGAAATAAGAAACACACCCATTATCAAGAAATCACATTAGGATTCTCTTTTTAACCTGTTCCTTAAAACACTAGTGCTTAGGAAATCTATTGGAGGCAGAAGCAGTCAAGGGTAGCTTAGGGTTAGGGTTAGGGTTAGGGTACGGCTTAGGTTACGGGTTCGGGTACAGATTCGGGTACGGGTTTGGGTATGGCGTAGGATATGGTTTAGGGATAGGGTTAGGGTTACTTTGAGGGTTAGGGCTCGGTTTAGGGTACGGGTTAAGATTAGGGTACGTGTTAGGGTTAGGGTAGGGGTTAGGGTTAGGGTACGCGTTAGGGTTAGGGTAGTTATTAAACCTATCCCGCTCTCTAGATACCCCTTAGCACGTCAAGGAATATTATTTGGGTGTCCAGCCATGAGAAGAGTTTAGACACTAGGAGAAGATAAGGAACACACCCATTATCAAGAAATCACATTAGGATTCTCTTTTTAACCTGTTCCTTAAAACACTAGTGCTTAGGAAATCTATTGGAGGCAGAAGCAGTCAAGGGTAGCTTAGGGTTAGGGTTAGGGTTAGGGCTAGGGTTAGGGCACGGCTTAGGGTACGGGTTCGGGTACGGGTTCGGGTACGGCATAGGGTATGGGTTAGTTTTAGGGTTAGGGTTAGTTTGAGGGTTAGGGCTCGGTTTAGGGTACGGGTTAGGATTAGGGTACGTGTTAGGGTTAGGGTAGGGGTTAGGGTTAGGGTACGCGTTAGGGTTAGGGTAGTTATTAAACCTATCCCACTCTCTAGATACCCCTTAGCACGTCAAGGAATATTATTTGGGGGTCCAGCCATGGAGAAGAGTTTAGACAATAGGAGAAGATAAGGAACACACCCATTACCAAGAAATCACATTAGGATTCTCTTTTTAACCTGTTCCTTAAAACACTAGTGCTTAGGAAATCTATTGGAGGCAGAATCAGTCAAGGGTAGCTTAGGGTTAGGGTTAGGGTTAGGGTACGGCTTAGGGTACGGGTTCGGGTACGGGTTCGGGTACGGGTTCGGGTACGGGTTCGGGTACGGCGTAGGGTATGGGTTAGGGTTAGGGTTAGGTTTAGTTTGAGGGTTAGGGCTCGGTTTAGGTTACGGGTTACGATTAGGGTACGAGTTAGGGTTAGGGTACGGGTTAGGGTTAGGGTACGCGTTAGGGTTAGGGTAGTTATTAAACCTATCCCACTCTCTAGATACCCCTTAGCACGTCAAAGAATATTATTTGGGGGTCCAGCCATGGAGAAGAGTTTAGACAGTAGGAGAAGATAAGGAACACACCCATTATCAAGAAATCACATTAGGATTCTCTTTTTAACCTGTTCCTTAAAACACTAGTGCTTAGGAAATCTATTGGAGGCAGAAGCAGTGAAGGGTAGCTTAGGGTTAGGGTTACGGTTAGGGTTAGGGTTAGTGTTAGGGTACGGATTCGGGTACGGTTTCGGGTACGGCGTAGGGTATGGGTTAGGGTTAGGGTTAGGGTTAGTTTGAGGGTTAGGGCTCGGTTTAGGGTACGGGTTAGGATTAGGGTACGTGTTAGGGTTAGGGTAGGGGTTAGGGTTAGGGTACGCGTTAGGGTTAGGGTAGTTATTAAACCTATCCCACTCTCTAGATACCCCTTAGCACGTCAAGGAATATTATTTGGGGGTCCAGCCATGGAGAAGAGTTTAGACACTAGGAGAAGATAAGGAACACACCCATTATCAAGAAATCACATTAGGATTCTCTTTTTAACCTGTGCCTTAAAACACTAGTGCTTAGGAAATCTATTGGAGGCAGAATCAGTCAAGGGTAGCTTAGGGTTAGGGTTAGGGTTAGGGTACGGCTTAGGGTACGGGTTCGGGTACGGGTTCGGGTACGGGTTCGGGTACGGCGTAGGGTATATGTTAGGGTTAGGGTTAGGTTTAGTTTGAGGGTTAGGGCTCGGTTTAGGTTACGGGTTACGATTAGGGTACGAGTTAGGGTTAGGGTACGGGTTAGGGTTAGGGTACGCGTTAGGGTTAGGGTAGTTATTAAACCTATCCCACTCTCTAGATACCCCTTAGCACGTCAAAGAATATTATTTAGGGGTCCAGCCATGGAGAAGAGTTTAGACACTAGGAGAAGATAAGGAACACACCCATTATCAAGATATCACATTAGGATTCTCTTTTTAACCTGTTCCTTAAAACACTAGTGCTTAGGAAATCTATTGGAGGCAGAAGCAGTGAAGGGTAGCTTAGGGTTAGGGTTACGGTTAGGGTTAGGGTTAGTGTTAGGGTACGGATTCGGGTACGGGTTCGGGTACGGCGTAGGGTATGGGTTAGGGTTAGGGTTAGGGTTAGTTTGAGGGTTAGGGCTCGGTTTAGGGTACGGGTTAGGATTAGGGTACGTGTTAGGGTTAGGGTAGGGGTTAGGGTTAGGTTACGCGTTAGGGTTAGGGTAGTTATTAAACCTATCCCACTCTCTAGATACCCCTTAGCACGTCAAGGAATATTATTTGGGGGTCCAGCCATGGAGAAGAGTTTAGACACTAGGAGAAGATAAGGAACACACCCATTATCAAGAAATCACATTAGGATTCTCTTTTTAACCTGTTCCTTAAAACACTAGTGCTTAGGAAATCTATTGGAGGCAGAAGCAGTCAAGGGTAGCTTAGGGTTAGGGTTAGGGTTAGGGTTAGGGTTAGGGTACGGCTTAGGGTACGGGTTCGGGTACGGGTTCGGGTACGGCATAGGGTATGGGTTAGGGTTAGGGTTAGGGTTAGTTTGAGGGTTAGGGCTCGGTTTAGGGTACGGGTTAGGATTAGGGTACGTGTTAGGGTTAGGGTAGGGGTTAGGGTTAGGGTACGTGTTAGGGTTAGTGTAGTTATTAAACCTATCCCACTCTCTAGATACCCCTTAGCACGTCAAGGAATATTATTTGGGGTTCCAGCCATGGAGAAGAGTTTAGACACTAGGAGAAATAAGAAACACACCCATTATCAAGAAATCACATTAGGATTCTCTTTTTAACCTGTTCCTTAAAACACTAGTGCTTAGGAAATCTATTGGAGGCAGAAGCAGTCAAGGGTAGCTTAGGGTTAGGGTTAGGGTTAGGGTACGGCTTAGGTTACGGGTTCGGGTACAGATTCGGGTACGGGTTTGGGTATGGCGTAGGATATGGTTTAGGGATAGGGTTAGGGTTACTTTGAGGGTTAGGGCTCGGTTTAGGGTACGGGTTAAGATTAGGGTACGTGTTAGGGTTAGGGTAGGGGTTAGGGTTAGGGTACGCGTTAGGGTTAGGGTAGTTATTAAACCTATCCCGCTCTCTAGATACCCCTTAGCACGTCAAGGAATATTATTTGGGTGTCCAGCCATGAGAAGAGTTTAGACACTAGGAGAAGATAAGGAACACACCCATTATCAAGAAATCACATTAGGATTCTCTTTTTAACCTGTTCCTTAAAACACTAGTGCTTAGGAAATCTATTGGAGGCAGAAGCAGTCAAGGGTAGCTTAGGGTTAGGGTTAGGGTTAGGGCTAGGGTTAGGGCACGGCTTAGGGTACGGGTTCGGGTACGGGTTCGGGTACGGCATAGGGTATGGGTTAGTTTTAGGGTTAGGGTTAGTTTGAGGGTTAGGGCTCGGTTTAGGGTACGGGTTAGGATTAGGGTACGTGTTAGGGTTAGGGTAGGGGTTAGGGTTAGGGTACGCGTTAGGGTTAGGGTAGTTATTAAACCTATCCCACTCTCTAGATACCCCTTAGCACGTCAAGGAATATTATTTGGGGGTCCAGCCATGGAGAAGAGTTTAGACAATAGGAGAAGATAAGGAACACACCCATTATCAAGAAATCACATTAGGATTCTCTTTTTAACCTGTTCCTTAAAACACTAGTGCTTAGGAAATCTATTGGAGGCAGAATCAGTCAAGGGTAGCTTAGGGTTAGGGTTAGGGTTAGGGTACGGCTTAGGGTACGGGTTCGGGTACGGGTTCGGGTACGGGTTCGGGTACGGGTTCGGGTACGGCGTAGGGTATGGGTTAGGGTTAGGGTTAGGTTTAGTTTGAGGGTTAGGGCTCGGTTTAGGTTACGGGTTACGATTAGGGTACGAGTTAGGGTTAGGGTACGGGTTAGGGTTAGGGTACGCGTTAGGGTTAGGGTAGTTATTAAACCTATCCCACTCTCTAGATACCCCTTAGCACGTCAAAGAATATTATTTGGGGGTCCAGCCATGGAGAAGAGTTTAGACAGTAGGAGAAGATAAGGAACACACCCATTATCAAGAAATCACATTAGGATTCTCTTTTTAACCTGTTCCTTAAAACACTAGTGCTTAGGAAATCTATTGGAGGCAGAAGCAGTGAAGGGTAGCTTAGGGTTAGGGTTACGGTTAGGGTTAGGGTTAGTGTTAGGGTACGGATTCGGGTACGGTTTCGGGTACGGCGTAGGGTATGGGTTAGGGTTAGGGTTAGGGTTAGTTTGAGGGTTAGGGCTCGGTTTAGGGTACGGGTTAGGATTAGGGTACGTGTTAGGGTTAGGGTAGGGGTTAGGGTTAGGGTACGCGTTAGGGTTAGGGTAGTTATTAAACCTATCCCACTCTCTAGATACCCCTTAGCACGTCAAGGAATATTATTTGGGGGTCCAGCCATGGAGAAGAGTTTAGACACTAGGAGAAGATAAGGAACACACCCATTATCAAGAAATCACATTAGGATTCTCTTTTTAACCTGTGCCTTAAAACACTAGTGCTTAGGAAATCTATTGGAGGCAGAATCAGTCAAGGGTAGCTTAGGGTTAGGGTTAGGGTTAGGGTACGGCTTAGGGTACGGGTTCGGGTACGGGTTCGGGTACGGGTTCGGGTACGGCGTAGGGTATATGTTAGGGTTAGGGTTAGGTTTAGTTTGAGGGTTAGGGCTCGGTTTAGGTTACGGGTTACGATTAGGGTACGAGTTAGGGTTAGGGTACGGGTTAGGGTTAGGGTACGCGTTAGGGTTAGGGTAGTTATTAAACCTATCCCACTCTCTAGATACCCCTTAGCACGTCAAAGAATATTATTTAGGGGTCCAGCCATGGAGAAGAGTTTAGACACTAGGAGAAGATAAGGAACACACCCATTATCAAGATATCACATTAGGATTCTCTTTTTAACCTGTTCCTTAAAACACTAGTGCTTAGGAAATCTATTGGAGGCAGAAGCAGTGAAGGGTAGCTTAGGGTTAGGGTTACGGTTAGGGTTAGGGTTAGTGTTAGGGTACGGATTCGGGTACGGGTTCGGGTACGGCGTAGGGTATGGGTTAGGGTTAGGGTTAGGGTTAGTTTGAGGGTTAGGGCTCGGTTTAGGGTACGGGTTAGGATTAGGGTACGTGTTAGGGTTAGGGTAGGGGTTAGGGTTAGGTTACGCGTTAGGGTTAGGGTAGTTATTAAACCTATCCCACTCTCTAGATACCCCTTAGCACGTCAAGGAATATTATTTGGGGGTCCAGCCATGGAGAAGAGTTTAGACACTAGGAGAAGATAAGGAACACACCCATTATCAAGAAATCACATTAGGATTCTCTTTTTAACCTGTTCCTTAAAACACTAGTGCTTAGGAAATCTATTGGAGGCAGAAGCAGTCAAGGGTAGCTTAGGGTTAGGGTTAGGGTTATTGTTAGGGTAAGGCTTAGGGTACGGGTTCGGGTACGGGTTCGGGTACGGCATAGGGTATGGGTTAGGGTTAGGGTTAGGGTTAGTTTGGCGGTTAGGGCTCGGTTTAGGGTACGGGTTAGGATTAGGGTACGTGTTAGGGTTAGGGTAGGCGTTAGGGTTAGGGTACGCGTTAGGATTACTGTAGTTATTAAACCTATCCCACTCTCTAGATACCCCTTAGCACGTCAAGGAATATTATTTGGGGGTCCAGCCATGGAGAAGAGTTTAGACACTAGGAGAAGATAAGGAACACACCCATTATCAAGAAATCACATTAGGATTCTCTTTTTAACCTGTTCCTTAAAACACTAGTGCTTAGGAAATCTATTGAAGGCAGAAGCAGTCAAGGGTAGCTTAGGGTTAGGGTTAGGGTTAGGGTACGGCTTAGGGTACGGGTTCGGGTACGGGTTCGGGTACGGGTTTGGGTATGGCGTAGGATAGGGGTTAGGGTTAGGGTTAGGGTTAGTTTGAGGGTTAGGGCTCGGTTTAGGGTATGGGTTAGGATTAGGGTACGTGTTAGGGTTAGGGTAGGGGTTAGGGTTAGGGTACGCGTTAGGGTTAGGGTAGTTATTAAACCTATCCCACTCTCTAGATACCCCTTAGCACGTCAAGGAATATTATTTGGGGGTCCAGCCATGGAGAAGAGTTTAGACACTAGGAGAAGATAAGGAACACACCCATTATCAAGAAATCACATTAGGATTCTCTTTTTAACCTGTTCCTTAAAACACTAGTGCTTAGGAAATCTATTGGAGGCAGAAGCAGTCAAGGGTAGCTTAGGGTTAGGGTTAGGGTTTGGGTTAGGGTTAGGGTACGGCTTAGGGTACGGGTTCGGGTCCGGGTTCGGGTACGGCGTAGGGTATGGGTTAGGGTTAGGTTTAGGGTTAGTTTGAGGGTTAGGGCTCGGTTTAGGGTACGGGTTAGGATTAGGGTACGTGTTAGGGTTAGGGTAGAGGTTAGGGTTAGGGTATGCGTTAGGGTTAGGGTAGTTATTAAACCTATCCCACTCTCTAGATACCCCTTAGCACGTCAAGGAATATTATTTGGGGGTCCAGCCATGGAGAAGAGTTTAGACACTAGGAGAAGATAAGGAACACACCCATTATCAAAAAATCACATTAGGATTCTCTTTTTAACCTGTTCCTTAAAACACTAGTGCTTAGGAAATCTATTGGAGGCAGAAGCAGTCAAGGGTAGCTTAGGGTTAGGGTTAGGGTTAGGGTTAGGGTTAGGGTACGGCTTAGGGTACGGGTTCGGGTACGGGTTCGGGTACGGCATAGGGTATGGGTTAGGGTTAGGGTTAGGGTTAGTTTGAGGGTTAGGGCTCGGTTTAGGGTACGGGTTAGGATTAGGGTACGTGTTAGGGTTAGGGTAGGGGTTAGGGTTAGGGTACGTGTTAGGGTTAGTGTAGTTATTAAACCTATCCCACTCTCTAGATACCCCTTAGCACGTCAAGGAATATTATTTGGGGTTCCAGCCATGGAGAAGAGTTTAGACACTAGGAGAAGATAAGGAACACACCCATTATCAAGAAATCACATTAGGATTCTCTTTTTAACCTGTTCCTTAAAACACTAGTGCTTAGGAAATCTATTGGAGGCAGAAGGAGTCAAGGGTAGCTTAGGGTTAGGGTTAGGGTTAGGGTACGGCTTAGGTTACGGGTTCGGGTACGGATTCGGGTACGGGTTTGGGTATGGCGTAGGATATGGTTTAGGGATAGGGTTATGGTTAGTTTGAGGGTTAGGGCTCGGTTTAGGGTACGGGTTAAGATTAGGGTACGTGTTAGGGTTAGGGTAGGGGTTAGGGTTAGGGTACGCGTTAGGGTTAGGGTAGTTATTAAACCTATCCCACTCTCTAGATACCCCTTAGCACGTCAAGGAATATTATTTGGGTGTCCAGCCATGGAGAAGAGTTTAGACACTAGGAGAAGATAAGGAACACACCCATTATCAAGAAATCACATTAGGATTCTCTTTTTAACCTGTTCCTTAAAACACTAGTGCTTAGGAAATCTATTGGAGGCAGAAGCAGTCAAGGGTAGCTTAGGGTTAGGGTTAGGGTTAGGGTACGGCTTAGGGTACGGGTTCGGGTACGGGTTCGGGTACGGGTTTGGGTATGGCGTAGGATAGGGGTTAGGGTTAGGGTTAGGGTTAGTTTGAGGGTTAGGGCTCGGTTTAGGGTACGCGTAAGGATTAGGGTACGTGTTAGGGTTAGGGTAGGGGTTAGGGTTAGGGTACGCGTTAGGGTTAGGGTAGTTATTAAACCTATCCCACTCTCTAGATACCCCTTAGCACGTCAAGGAATATTATTTGGGGGTCCAGCCATGGAGAAGAGTTTAGACACTAGGAGAAGATAAGGAACACACCCATTATCAATAAATCACATTAGGATTCTCTTTTTAACCTGTTCCTTAAAACACTAGTGCTTAGGAAATCTATTGGAGGCAGAAGCAGTCAAGGGTAGCTTAGGGTTAGGTTTAGGGTTAGGGTTAGGGTTAGGGTACGTCTTAGGGTACGTGTTCGGGTACGGGTTCGGGTACGGCATAGGGTATGGGTTAGGGTTAGGGTTAGGGTTAGTTTGAGGGTTAGGGCTCGGTTTAGGGTATGGGTTAGGATTAGGGTACGTGTTAGGGTTAGGGTAGGGGTTAGGGTTAGGGTACGTGTTAGGGTTAGTGTAGTTATTAAACCTATCCCACTCTCTAGATACCCCTTAGCACGTCAAGGAATATTATTTGGGGTTCCAGCCATGGAGAAGAGTTTAGACACTAGGAGAAGATAAGGAACAAACCCATTATCAAGAAATCACATTAGGATTCTCTTTTTAACCTGTTCCTTAAAACACTAGTGCTTAGGAAATCTATTGGAGGCAGAAGCAGTCAAGGGTAGCTTAGGGTTAGGGTTAGGGTTAGGGTACGGCTTAGGGTACGGGTTCGGGTCCGGGTTCGGCTACGGCGTAGGGTATGGGTTAGGGTTAGGGTTAGGGTTAGTTTGAGGGTTAGGGCTCGGTTTAGGGTACGGGTTAGGATTTGTGTACGTGTTAGGGTTAGGGTAGAGGTTAGGGTTAGGGTACGCGTTAGGGTTAGGGTAGTTATTAAACCTATCCCACTCTCTAGATACCCCTTAGCACGTCAAGGAATATTATTTGGGGGTCCAGACATGGAGAAGAGTTTAGACACTAGGAGAAGATAAGGAACACACCCATTATCAAAAAATCACATTAGGATTCTCTTTTTAACCTGTTCCTTAAAACACTAGTGCTTAGGAAATCTATTGGAGGCAGAAGCAGTCAAGGGTAGCTTAGGGTTAGGGTTAGGGTTAGGGTACGGCTTAGGGTACGGGTTCGGGTACGGGTTCGGGTACGGGTTCGGGTACGGCATAGGGTATGGGTTAGGGTTAGGGTTAGGGTTAGTTTGAGGGTTAGGGCTCGGTTTAGGGTACGGGTTAGGATTAGGGTACGTGTTAGGGTTAGGGTAGGGGTTAGGGTTAGGGTACGTGTTAGGGTTAGTGTAGTTATTAAACCTATCCCACTCTCTAGATACCCCTTAGCACGTCAAGGAATATTATTTGGGGGTCCAGCCATGGAGAAGAGTTTAGACACTAGGAGAAATAAGAAACACACCCATTATCAAGAAATCACATTAGGATTCTCTTTTTAACCTGTTCCTTAAAACACTAGTGCTTAGGAAATCTATTGGAGGCAGAAGCAGTCAAGGGTAGCTTAGGGTTAGGGTTAGGGTTAGGGTACGGCTTAGGTTACGGGTTCGGGTACGGATTCGGGTACGGGTTTGGGTATGGCGTAGGATATGGTTTAGGGATAGGGTTAGGGTTAGTTTGAGGGTTAGGGCTCGGTTTAGGGTACGGGTTAAGATTAGGGTACGTGTTAGGGTAAGGGTAGGGGTTAGGGTTAGGGTACGCGTTAGGGTTAGGGTAGTTATTAAACCTATCCCACTCTCTAGATACCCCTTAGCACGTCAAGGAATATTATTTGGGTGTCCAGCCATGGAGAAGAGTTTAGACACTAGGAGAAGATAAGGAACACACCCATTATCAAGAAATCACATTAGGATTCTCTTTTTAACCTGTTCCTTAAAACACTAGTGCTTAGGAAATCTATTGGAGGCAGAAGCAGTCAAGGGTAGCTTAGGGTTAGGGTTAGGGTTAGGGTACGGCTTAGGGTACGGGTTCGTGTACGGGTTCGGGTACGGGTTTGGGTATGGCGTAGGATAGGGGTTAGGGTTAGGGTTAGGGTTAGTTTGAGGGTTAGGGCTCGGTTTAGGGTACGCGTTAGGATTAGGGTACGTGTTAGGGTTAGGGTAGGGGTTAGGGTTAGGGTACGCGTTAGGGTTAGGGTAGTTATTAAACCTATCCCACTCTCTAGATACCCCTTAGCACGTCAAGGAATATTATTTGGGGGTCCAGCCATGGAGAAGAGTTTAGACACTAGGAGAAGATAAGGAACACACCCATTATCAAGAAATCACATTAGGATTCTCTTTTTAACCTGTTCTTTAAAACACTAGTGCTTAGGAAATCTATTGGAGGCAGAAGCAGTCAAGGGTAGCTTAGGGTTAGGGTTAGGGTTAGTGTTAGGGTACGGCTTAGGGTACGGGTTCGGGTACGGGTTCGGGTACGGCGTAGGGTATGGGTTAGGGTTAGGGTTAGGGTTAGTTTGAGGGTTAGGGCTCGGTTTAGGGTACGGGTTAGGATTAGGGTACGTGTTAGGGTTAGTGTAGGGGTTAGGGTTAGGGTACGCGTTAGGGTTACGGTAGTTATTAAACCTATCCCACTCTCTAGATACCCCTTAGCACGTCAAGGAATATTATTTGGGTGTCCAGCCATGGAGAAGAGTTTAGACACTAGGAGAAGATAAGGAACACACCCATTATCAAGAAATCACATTAGGATTCTCTTTTTAACCTGTTCCTTAAAACACTAGTGCTTAGGAAATCTATTGGAGGCAGAAGCAGTCAAGGGTAGCTTAGGGTTAGGGTTAGGGTTAGGGTACGGCTTAGGGTACGGGTTCGGGTCCGGGTTCGGGTACGGCGTAGGGTATGGGTTAGGGTTAGGGTTAGGGTTAGTTTGAGGGTTAGGGCTCGGTTTAGGGTACGGGTTAGGATTTGTGTACGTGTTAGGGTTAGGGTAGAGGTTAGGGTTAGGGTACGCGTTAGGGTTAGGGTAGTTATTAAACCTATCCCACTCTCTAGATACCCCTTAGCACGTCAAGGAATATTATTTGGGGGTCCAGCCATGGAGAAGATTTTAGACACTAGGAGAAGATAAGGAACACACCCATTATCAAAAAATCACATTAGGATTCTCTTTTTAACCTGTTCCTTAAAACACTAGTGCTTAGGAAATCTATTGGAGGCAGAAGCAGTCAAGGGTAGCTTAGGGTTAGGGTTAGGGTTAGGGTTAGGGTTAGGGTACGGCTTAGGGTACGGGTTCGGGTACGGGTTCCGATACGGCATAGGGTATGGGTTAGGGTTAGGGTTAGGGTTAGTTTGAGGGTTAGGGCTCGGTTTAGGGTACGGGTTAGGATTAGGGTACGTGTTAGGGTTAGGGTAGGGGTTAGGGTTAGGGTACGCGTTAGGGTTAGGGTAGTTATTAAACCTATCCCACTCTCTAGATACCCCTTAGCACGTCAAGGAATATTATTTGGGGGTCCAGCCATGGAGAAGAGTTTAGACAATAGGAGAAGATAAGGAACACACCCATTATCAAGAAATCACATTAGGATTCTCTTTTTAACCTGTTCCTTAAAACACTAGTGCTTAGGAAATCTATTGGAGGCAGAATCAGTCAAGGGCAGCTTAGGGTTAGGGTTAGGGTTAGGGTACGGCTTAGGGTACGGGTTCGGGTACGGGTTCGGGTACGGGTTCGGGTACGGCGTAGGGTATGGGTTAGGGTTAGGGTTAGGTTTAGTTTGAGGGTTAGGGCTCGGTTTAGGTTACGGGTTACGATTAGGGTACGAGTTAGGGTTAGGGTACGGGTTAGGGTTAGGGTACGCGTTAGGGTTAGGGTAGTTATTAAACCTATCCCACTCTCTAGATACCCCTTAGCACGTCAAAGAATATTATTTGGGGGTCCAGCCATGGAGAAGAGTTTAGACAGTAGGAGAAGATAAGGAACACACCCATTATCAAGAAATCACATTAGGATTCTCTTTTTAACCTGTTCCTTAAAACACTAGTGCTTAGGAAATCTATTGGAGGCAGAAGCAGTGAAGGGTAGCTTAGGGTTAGGGTTACGGTTAGGGTTAGGGTTAGTGTTAGGGTACGGATTCGGGTACGGTTTCGGGTACGGCGTAGGGTATGGGTTAGGGTTAGGGTTAGGGTTAGTTTGAGGGTTAGGGCTCGGTTTAGGGTACGGGTTAGGATTAGGGTACGTGTTAGGGTTAGGGTAGGGGTTAGGGTTAGGGTACGCGTTAGGGTTAGGGTAGTTATTAAACCTATCCCACTCTCTAGATACCCCTTAGCACGTCAAGGAATATTATTTGGGGGTCCAGCCATGGAGAAGAGTTTAGACACTAGGAGAAGATAAGGAACACACCCATTATCAAGAAATCACATTAGGATTCTCTTTTTAACCTGTGCCTTAAAACACTAGTGCTTAGGAAATCTATTGGAGGCAGAATCAGTCAAGGGTAGCTTAGGGTTAGGGTTAGGGTTAGGGTACGGCTTAGGGTACGGGTTCGGGTACGGGTTCGGGTACGGGTTCGGGTACGGCGTAGGGTATATGTTAGGGTTAGGGTTAGGTTTAGTTTGAGGGTTAGGGCTCGGTTTAGGTTACGGGTTACGATTAGGGTACGAGTTAGGGTTAGGGTACGGGTTAGGGTTAGGGTACGCGTTAGGGTTAGGGTAGTTATTAAACCTATCCCACTCTCTAGATACCCCTTAGCACGTCAAAGAATATTATTTAGGGGTCCAGCCATGGAGAAGAGTTTAGACACTAGGAGAAGATAAGGAACACACCCATTATCAAGATATCACATTAGGATTCTCTTTTTAACCTGTTCCTTAAAACACTAGTGCTTAGGAAATCTATTGGAGGCAGAAGCAGTGAAGGGTAGCTTAGGGTTAGGGTTACGGTTAGGGTTAGGGTTAGTGTTAGGGTACGGATTCGGGTACGGGTTCGGGTACGGCGTAGGGTATGGGTTAGGGTTAGGGTTAGGGTTAGTTTGAGGGTTAGGGCTCGGTTTAGGGTACGGGTTAGGATTAGGGTACGTGTTAGGGTTAGGGTAGGGGTTAGGGTTAGGTTACGCGTTAGGGTTAGGGTAGTTATTAAACCTATCCCACTCTCTAGATACCCCTTAGCACGTCAAGGAATATTATTTGGGGGTCCAGCCATGGAGAAGAGTTTAGACACTAGGAGAAGATAAGGAACACACCCATTATCAAGAAATCACATTAGGATTCTCTTTTTAACCTGTTCCTTAAAACACTAGTGCTTAGGAAATCTATTGGAGGCAGAAGCAGTCAAGGGTAGCTTAGGGTTAGGGTTAGGGTTATTGTTAGGGTAAGGCTTAGGGTACGGGTTCGGGTACGGGTTCGGGTACGGCATAGGGTATGGGTTAGGGTTAGGGTTAGGGTTAGTTTGGGGGTTAGGGCTCGGTTTAGGGTACAGGTTAGGATTAGGGTACGTGTTAGGGTTAGGGTAGGCGTTAGGGTTAGGGTACGCGTTAGGATTACTGTAGTTATTAAACCTATCCCACTCTCTAGATACCCCTTAGCACGTCAAGGAATATTATTTGGGGGTCCAGCCATGGAGAAGAGTTTAGACACTAGGAGAAGATAAGGAACACACCCATTATCAAGAAATCACATTAGGATTCTCTTTTTAACCTGTTCCTTAAAACACTAGTGCTTAGGAAATCTATTGAAGGCAGAAGCAGTCAAGGGTAGCTTAGGGTTAGGGTTAGGGTTAGGGTACGGCTTAGGGTACGGGTTCGGGTACGGGTTCGGGTACGGGTTTGGGTATGGCGTAGGATAGGGGTTAGGGTTAGGGTTAGGGTTAGTTTGAGGGTTAGGGCTCGGTTTAGGGTATGGGTTAGGATTAGGGTACGTGTTAGGGTTAGGGTAGGGGTTAGGGTTAGGGTACGCGTTAGGGTTAGGGTAGTTATTAAACCTATCCCACTCTCTAGATACCCCTTAGCACGTCAAGGAATATTATTTGGGGGTCCAGCCATGGAGAAGAGTTTAGACACTAGGAGAAGATAAGGAACACACCCATTATCAAGAAATCACATTAGGATTCTCTTTTTAACCTGTTCCTTAAAACACTAGTGCTTAGGAAATCTATTGGAGGCAGAAGCAGTCAAGGGTAGCTTAGGGTTAGGGTTAGGGTTTGGGTTAGGGTTAGGGTACGGCTTAGGGTACGGGTTCGGGTCCGGGTTCGGGTACGGCGTAGGGTATGGGTTAGGGTTAGGTTTAGGGTTAGTTTGAGGGTTAGGGCTCGGTTTAGGGTACGGGTTAGGATTTGTGTACGTGTTAGGGTTAGGGTAGAGGTTAGGGTTAGGGTATGCGTTAGGGTTAGGGTAGTTATTAAACCTATCCCACTCTCTAGATACCCCTTAGCACGTCAAGGAATATTATTTGGGGGTCCAGCCATGGAGAAGAGTTTAGACACTAGGAGAAGATAAGGAACACACCCATTATCAAAAAATCACATTAGGATTCTCTTTTTAACCTGTTCCTTAAAACACTAGTGCTTAGGAAATCTATTGGAGGCAGAAGCAGTCAAGGGTAGCTTAGGGTTAGGGTTAGGGTTAGGGTTAGGGTTAGGGTACGGCTTAGGGTACGGGTTCGGGTACGGGTTCGGGTACGGCATAGGGTATGGGTTAGGGTTAGGGTTAGGGTTAGTTTGAGGGTTAGGGCTCGGTTTAGGGTACGGGTTAGGATTAGGGTACGTGTTAGGGTTAGGGTAGGGGTTAGGGTTAGGGTACGTGTTAGGGTTAGTGTAGTTATTAAACCTATCCCACTCTCTAGATACCCCTTAGCACGTCAAGGAATATTATTTGGGGTTCCAGCCATGGAGAAGAGTTTAGACACTAGGAGAAGATAAGGAACACACCCATTATCAAGAAATCACATTAGGATTCTCTTTTTAACCTGTTCCTTAAAACACTAGTGCTTAGGAAATCTATTGGAGGCAGAAGGAGTCAAGGGTAGCTTAGGGTTAGGGTTAGGGTTAGGGTACGGCTTAGGTTACGGGTTCGGGTACGGATTCGGGTACGGGTTTGGGTATGGCGTAGGATATGGTTTAGGGATAGGGTTATGGTTAGTTTGAGGGTTAGGGCTCGGTTTAGGGTACGGGTTAAGATTAGGGTACGTGTTAGGGTTAGGGTAGGGGTTAGGGTTAGGGTACGCGTTAGGGTTAGGGTAGTTATTAAACCTATCCCACTCTCTAGATACCCCTTAGCACGTCAAGGAATATTATTTGGGTGTCCAGCCATGGAGAAGAGTTTAGACACTAGGAGAAGATAAGGAACACACCCATTATCAAGAAATCACATTAGGATTCTCTTTTTAACCTGTTCCTTAAAACACTAGTGCTTAGGAAATCTATTGGAGGCAGAAGCAGTCAAGGGTAGCTTAGGGTTAGGGTTAGGGTTAGGGTACGGCTTAGGGTACGGGTTCGGGTACGGGTTCGGGTACGGGTTTGGGTATGGCGTAGGATAGGGGTTAGGGTTAGGGTTAGGGTTAGTTTGAGGGTTAGGGCTCGGTTTAGGGTACGCGTAAGGATTAGGGTACGTGTTAGGGTTAGGGTAGGGGTTAGGGTTAGGGTACGCGTTAGGGTTAGGGTAGTTATTAAACCTATCCCACTCTCTAGATACCCCTTAGCACGTCAAGGAATATTATTTGGGGGTCCAGCCATGGAGAAGAGTTTAGACACTAGGAGAAGATAAGGAACACACCCATTATCAATAAATCACATTAGGATTCTCTTTTTAACCTGTTCCTTAAAACACTAGTGCTTAGGAAATCTATTGGAGGCAGAAGCAGTCAAGGGTAGCTTAGGGTTAGGTTTAGGGTTAGGGTTAGGGTTAGGGTACGTCTTAGGGTACGTGTTCGGGTACGGGTTCGGGTACGGCATAGGGTATGGGTTAGGGTTAGGGTTAGGGTTAGTTTGAGGGTTAGGGCTCGGTTTAGGGTATGGGTTAGGATTAGGGTACGTGTTAGGGTTAGGGTAGGGGTTAGGGTTAGGGTACGTGTTAGGGTTAGTGTAGTTATTAAACCTATCCCACTCTCTAGATACCCCTTAGCACGTCAAGGAATATTATTTGGGGTTCCAGCCATGGAGAAGAGTTTAGACACTAGGAGAAGATAAGGAACACACCCATTATCAAGAAATCACATTAGGATTCTCTTTTTAACCTGTTCCTTAAAACACTAGTGCTTAGGAAATCTATTGGAGGCAGAAGCAGTCAAGGGTAGCTTAGGGTTAGGGTTAGGGTTAGGGTACGGCTTAGGGTACGGGTTCGGGTCCGGGTTCGGCTACGGCGTAGGGTATGGGTTAGGGTTAGGGTTAGGGTTAGTTTGAGGGTTAGGGCTCGGTTTAGGGTACGGGTTAGGATTTGTGTACGTGTTAGGGTTAGGGTAGAGGTTAGGGTTAGGGTACGCGTTAGGGTTAGGGTAGTTATTAAACCTATCCCACTCTCTAGATACCCCTTAGCACGTCAAGGAATATTATTTGGGGGTCCAGACATGGAGAAGAGTTTAGACACTAGGAGAAGATAAGGAACACACCCATTATCAAAAAATCACATTAGGATTCTCTTTTTAACCTGTTCCTTAAAACACTAGTGCTTAGGAAATCTATTGGAGGCAGAAGCAGTCAAGGGTAGCTTAGGGTTAGGGTTAGGGTTAGGGTACGGCTTAGGGTACGGGTTCGGGTACGGGTTCGGGTACGGGTTCGGGTACGGCATAGGGTATGGGTTAGGGTTAGGGTTAGGGTTAGTTTGAGGGTTAGGGCTCGGTTTAGGGTACGGGTTAGGATTAGGGTACGTGTTAGGGTTAGGGTAGGGGTTAGGGTTAGGGTACGTGTTAGGGTTAGTGTAGTTATTAAACCTATCCCACTCTCTAGATACCCCTTAGCACGTCAAGGAATATTATTTGGGGGTCCAGCCATGGAGAAGAGTTTAGACACTAGGAGAAATAAGAAACACACCCATTATCAAGAAATCACATTAGGATTCTCTTTTTAACCTGTTCCTTAAAACACTAGTGCTTAGGAAATCTATTGGAGGCAGAAGCAGTCAAGGGTAGCTTAGGGTTAGGGTTAGGGTTAGGGTACGGCTTAGGTTACGGGTTCGGGTACGGATTCGGGTACGGGTTTGGGTATGGCGTAGGATATGGTTTAGGGATAGGGTTAGGGTTAGTTTGAGGGTTAGGGCTCGGTTTAGGGTACGGGTTAAGATTAGGGTACGTGTTAGGGTTAGGGTAGGGGTTAGGGTTAGGGTACGCGTTAGGGTTAGGGTAGTTATTAAACCTATCCCACTCTCTAGATACCCCTTAGCACGTCAAGGAATATTATTTGGGTGTCCAGCCATGGAGAAGAGTTTAGACACTAGGAGAAGATAAGGAACACACCCATTATCAAGAAATCACATTAGGATTCTCTTTTTAACCTGTTCCTTAAAACACTAGTGCTTAGGAAATCTATTGGAGGCAGAAGCAGTCAAGGGTAGCTTAGGGTTAGGGTTAGGGTTAGGGTACGGCTTAGGGTACGGGTTCGTGTACGGGTTCGGGTACGGGTTTGGGTATGGCGTAGGATAGGGGTTAGGGTTAGGGTTAGGGTTAGTTTGAGGGTTAGGGCTCGGTTTAGGGTACGCGTTAGGATTAGGGTACGTGTTAGGGTTAGGGTAGGGGTTAGGGTTAGGGTACGCGTTAGGGTTAGGGTAGTTATTAAACCTATCCCACTCTCTAGATACCCCTTAGCACGTCAAGGAATATTATTTGGGGGTCCAGCCATGGAGAAGAGTTTAGACACTAGGAGAAGATAAGGAACACACCCATTATCAAGAAATCACATTAGGATTCTCTTTTTAACCTGTTCTTTAAAACACTAGTGCTTAGGAAATCTATTGGAGGCAGAAGCAGTCAAGGGTAGCTTAGGGTTAGGGTTAGGGTTAGTGTTAGGGTACGGCTTAGGGTACGGGTTCGGGTACGGGTTCGGGTACGGCGTAGGGTATGGGTTAGGGTTAGGGTTAGGGTTAGTTTGAGGGTTAGGGCTCAGTTTAGGGTACGGGTTAGGATTAGGGTACGTGTTAGGGTTAGTGTAGGGGTTAGGGTTAGGGTACGCGTTAGGGTTACGGTAGTTATTAAACCTATCCCACTCTCTAGATACCCCTTAGCACGTCAAGGAATATTATTTGGGTGTCCAGCCATGGAGAAGAGTTTAGACACTAGGAGAAGATAAGGAACACACCCATTATCAAGAAATCACATTAGGATTCTCTTTTTAACCTGTTCCTTAAAACACTAGTGCTTAGGAAATCTATTGGAGGCAGAAGCAGTCAAGGGTAGCTTAGGGTTAGGGTTAGGGTTAGGGTACGGCTTAGGGTACGGGTTCGGGTCCGGGTTCGGGTACGGCGTAGGGTATGGGTTAGGGTTAGGGTTAGGGTTAGTTTGAGGGTTAGGGCTCGGTTTAGGGTACGGGTTAGGATTTGTGTACGTGTTAGGGTTAGGGTAGAGGTTAGGGTTAGGGTACGCGTTAGGGTTAGGGTAGTTATTAAACCTATCCCACTCTCTAGATACCCGTTAGCACGTCAAGGAATATTATTTGGGGGTCCAGCCATGGAGAAGATTTTAGACACTAGGAGAAGATAAGGAACACACCCATTATCAAAAAATCACATTAGGATTCTCTTTTTAACCTGTTCCTTAAAACACTAGTGCTTAGGAAATCTATTGGAGGCAGAAGCAGTCAAGGGTAGCTTAGGGTTAGGGTTAGGGTTAGGGTTAGGGTTAGGGTACGGCTTAGGGTACGGGTTCGGGTACGGGTTCCGATACGGCATAGGGTATGGGTTAGGGTTAGGGTTAGGGTTAGTTTGAGGGTTAGGGCTCGGTTTAGGGTACGGGTTAGGATTAGGGTACGTGTTAGGGTTAGGGTAGGGGTTAGGGTTAGGGTACGTGTTAGGGTTAGTGTAGTTATTAAACCTATCCCACTCTCTAGATATCCCTTAGCACGTCAAGGAATATTATTTGGGGTTCCAGCCATGGAGAAGAGTTTAGACACTAGGAGAAGATAAGGAACACACCCATTATCAAGAAATCACATTAGGATTCTCTTTTTAACCTGTTCCTTAAAACACTAGTGCTTAGGAAATCTATTGGAGGCAGAAGCAGTCAAGGGTAGCTTAGGGTTAGGGTTAGGGTTAGGGTACGGCTTAGGGTACGGGTTCGGGTCCGGGTTCAGGTACGGCGTAGGGTATGGGTTAGGGTTAGGGTTAGGGTTAGTTTGAGGGTTAGGGCTCGGTTTAGGGTACGGGTTAGGATTTGTGTACGTGTTAGGGTTAGGGTAGAGGTTAGGGTTAGGGTACGCGTTAGGGTTAGGGTAGTTATTAAACCTATCCCACTCTCTAGATACCCCTTAGCACGTCAAGGAATATTATTTGGGGGTCCAGACATGGAGAAGAGTTTAGACACTAGGAGAAGATAAGGAACACACCCATTATCAAAAAATCACATTAGGATTCTCTTTTTAACCTGTTCCTTAAAACACTAGTGCTTAGAAAATCTATTGGAGGCAGAAGCAGTCAAGGGTAGCTTAGGGTTAGGGTTAGGGTTAGGGTTAGGGTTAGGGTACGGCTTAGGGTACGGGTTCGGGTACGGGTTCGGGTACGGCATAGGGTATGGGTTAGGGTTAGGGTTAGGGTTAGTTTGAGGGTTAGGGCTCGGTTTAGGGTACGGGTTAGGATTAGGGTACGTGTTAGGGTTAGGGTAGGGGTTAGGGTTAGGGTACGTGTTAGGGTTAGTGTAGTTATTAAACCTATCCCACTCTCTAGATACCCCTTAGCACGTCAAGGAATATTATTTGGGGTTCCAGCCATGGAGAAGAGTTTAGACACTAGGAGAAATAAGAAACACACCCATTATCAAGAAATCACATTAGGATTCTCTTTTTAACCTGTTCCTTAAAACACTAGTGCTTAGGAAATCTATTGGAGGCAGAAGCAGTCAAGGGTAGCTTAGGGTTAGGGTTAGGGTTAGGGTACGGCTTAGGTTACGGGTTCGGGTACAGATTCGGGTACGGGTTTGGGTATGGCGTAGGATATGGTTTAGGGATAGGGTTAGGGTTAGTTTGAGGGTTAGGGCTCGGTTTAGGGTACGGGTTAAGATTAGGGTACGTGTTAGGGTTAGGGTAGGGGTTAGGGTTAGGGTACGCGTTAGGGTTAGGGTAGTTATTAAACCTATCCCGCTCTCTAGATACCCCTTAGCACGTCAAGGAATATTATTTGGGTGTCCAGCCATGGAGAAGAGTTTAGACACTAGGAGAAGATAAGGAACACACCCATTATCAAGAAATCACATTAGGATTCTCTTTTTAACCTGTTCCTTAAAACACTAGTGCTTAGGAAATCTATTGGAGGCAGAAGCAGTCAAGGGTAGCTTAGGGTTAGGGTTAGGGTTAGGGCTAGGGTTAGGGCACGGCTTAGGGTACGGGTTCGGGTACGGGTTCGGGTACGGCATAGGGTATGGGTTAGTTTTAGGGTTAGGGTTAGTTTGAGGGTTAGGGCTCGGTTTAGGGTACGGGTTAGGATTAGGGTACGTGTTAGGGTTAGGGTAGGGGTTAGGGTTAGGGTACGCGTTAGGGTTAGGGTAGTTATTAAACCTATCCCACTCTCTAGATACCCCTTAGCACGTCAAGGAATATTATTTGGGGGTCCAGCCATGGAGAAGAGTTTAGACACTAGGAGAAGATAAGGAACACACCCATTATCAAGAAATCACATTAGGATTCTCTTTTTAACCTGTTCCTTAAAACACTAGTGCTTAGGAAATCTATTGGAGGCAGAATCAGTCAAGGGTAGCTTAGGGTTAGGGTTAGGGTTAGGGTACGGCTTAGGGTACGGGTTCGGGTACGGGTTCGGGTACGGGTTCGGGTACGGCGTAGGGTATGGGTTAGGGTTAGGGTTAGGTTTAGTTTGAGGGTTAGGGCTCGGTTTAGGTTACGGGTTACGATTAGGGTACGAGTTAGGGTTAGGGTACGGGTTAGGGTTAGGGTACGCGTTAGGGTTAGGGTAGTTATTAAACCTATCCCACTCTCTAGATACCCCTTAGCACGTCAAAGAATATTATTTGGGGGTCCAGCCATGGAGAAGAGTTTAGACAGTAGGAGAAGATAAGGAACACACCCATTATCAAGAAATCACATTAGGATTCTCTTTTTAACCTGTTCCTTAAAACACTAGTGCTTAGGAAATCTATTGGAGGCAGAAGCAGTGAAGGGTAGCTTAGGGTTAGGGTTATGGTTAGGGTTAGGGTTAGTGTTAGGGTACGGATTCGGGTACGGTTTCGGGTACGGCGTAGGGTATGGGTTAGGGTTAGGGTTAGGGTTAGTTTGAGGGTTAGGGCTCGGTTTAGGGTACGGGTTAGGATTAGGGTACGTGTTAGGGTTAGGGTAGGGGTTAGGGTTAGGGTACGCGTTAGGATTAGGGTAGTTATTAAACCTATCCCACTCTCTAGATACCCCTTAGCACGTCAAGGAATATTATTTGGGGGTCCAGCCATGGAGAAGAGTTTAGACACTAGGAGAAGATAAGGAACACACCCATTATCAAGAAATCACATTAGGATTCTCTTTTTAACCTGTGCCTTAAAACACTAGTGCTTAGGAAATCTATTGGAGGCAGAATCAGTCAAGGGTAGCTTAGGGTTAGGGTTAGGGTTAGGGTACGGCTTAGGGTACGGGTTCGGGTACGGGTTCGGGTACGGGTTCGGGTACGGCGTAGGGTATGTGTTAGGGTTAGGGTTAGGTTTAGTTTGAGGGTTAGGGCTCGGTTTAGGTTACGGGTTACGATTAGGGTACGAGTTAGGGTTAGGGTACGGGTTAGGGTTAGGGTACGCGTTAGGGTTAGGGTAGTTATTAAACCTATCCCACTCTCTAGATACCCCTTAGCACGTCAAAGAATATTATTTAGGGGTCCAGCCATGGAGAAGAGTTTAGACACTAGGAGAAGATAAGGAACACACCCATTATCAAGATATCACTTAGGATTCTCTTTTTAACCTGTTCCTTAAAACACTAGTGCTTAGGAAATCTATTGGAGGCAGAAGCAGTGAAGGGTAGCTTAGGGTTAGGTTTACGGTTAGGGTTAGGGTTAGTGTTAGGGTACGGATTCGGGTACGGGTTCGGGTACGGCGTAGGGTATGGGTTAGGGTTAGGGTTAGGGTTAGTTTGAGGGTTAGGGCTCGGTTTAGGGTACGGGTTAGGATTAGGGTACGTGTTAGGGTTAGGGTAGGGGTTAGGGTTAGGTTACGCGTTAGGGTTAGGGTAGTTATTAAACCTATCCCACTCTCTAGATACCCTTAGCACGTCAAGGAATATTATTTGGGGGTCCAGCCATGGAGAAGAGTTTAGACACTAGGAGAAGATAAGGAACACACCCATTATCAAGAAATCACATTAGGATTCTCTTTTTAACCTGTTCCTTAAAACACTAGTGCTTAGGAAATCTATTGGAGGCAGAAGCAGTCAAGGGTAGCTTAGGGTTAGGGTTAGGGTTAGGGTTAGGGTTAGGGTACGGCTTAGGGTACGGGTTCGGTTACGGGTTCGGGTACGGCATAGGGTATGGGTTAGGGTTAGGGTTAGGGTTAGTTTGAGGGTTAGGGCTCGGTTTAGGGTACGGGTTAGGATTAGGGTACGTGTTAGGGTTAGGGTAGGGGTTAGGGTTAGGGTACGTGTTAGGGTTAGTGTAGTTATTAAACCTATCCCACTCTCTAGATACCCCTTAGCACGTCAAGGAATATTATTTGGGGTTCCAGCCATGGAGAAGAGTTTAGACACTAGGAGAAGATAAGGAACACACCCATTATCAAGAAATCACATTAGGATTCTCTTTTTAACCTGTTCCTTAAAACACTAGTGCTTAGGAAATCTATTGGAGGCAGAAGGAGTCAAGGGTAGCTTAGGGTTAGGGTTAGGGTTAGGGTACGGCTTAGGTTACGGGTTCGGGTACGGATTCGGGTACGGGTTTGGGTATGGCGTAGGATATGGTTTAGGGATAGGGTTATGGTTAGTTTGAGGGTTAGGGCTCGGTTTAGGGTACGGGTTAAGATTAGGGTACGTGTTAGGGTTAGGGTAGGGGTTAGGGTTAGGGTACGCGTTAGGGTTAGGGTAGTTATTAAACCTATCCCACTCTCTAGATACCCCTTAGCACGTCAAGGAATATTATTTGGGGGTCCAGCCATGGAGAAGAGTTTAGACACTAGGAGAAGATAAGGAACACACCCATTATCAAGAAATCACATTAGGATTCTCTTTTTAACCTGTTCCTTAAAACACTAGTGCTTAGGAAATCTATTGGAGGCAGAAGCAGTCAAGGGTAGCTTAGGGTTAGGGTTAGGGTTAGTGTTAGGGTACGGCTTAGGGTACGGGTTCGGGTACGGGTTCGGGTACGGCGTAGGGTATGGGTTAGGGTTAGGGTTAGGGTTAGTTTGAGGGTTAGGGCTCGGTTTAGGGTACGGGTTAGGATTAGGGTACGTGTTAGGGTTAGTGTAGGGGTTAGGGTTAGGGTACGCGTTAGGGTTACGGTAGTTATTAAACCTATCCCACTCTCTAGATACCCCTTAGCACGTCAAGGAATATTATTTGGGTGTCCAGCCATGGAGAAGAGTTTAGACACTAGGAGAAGATAAGGAACACACCCATTATCAAGAAATCACATTAGGATTCTCTTTTTAACCTGTTCCTTAAAACACTAGTGCTTAGGAAATCTATTGGAGGCAGAAGCAGTCATGGGTAGCTTAGGGTTAGGGTTAGGGTTAGGGTACGGCTTAGGGTACGGGTTCGGGTCCGGGTTCGGGTACGGCGTAGGGTATGGGTTAGGGTTAGGGTTAGGGTTAGTTTGAGGGTTAGGGCTCGGTTTAGGGTACGGGTTAGGATTTGTGTACGTGTTAGGGTTAGGGTAGAGGTTAGGGTTAGGGTACGCGTTAGGGTTAGGGTAGTTATTAAACCTATCCCACTCTCTAGATACCCCTTAGCACGTCAAGGAATATTATTTGGGGGTCCAGCCATGGAGAAGAGTTTAGACACTAGGAGAAGATAAGGAACACACCATTATCAAAAAATCACATTAGGATTCTCTTTTAACCTGTTCCTTAAAACACTAGTGCTTAGGAAATCTATTGGAGGCAGAAGCAGTCAAGGGTAGCTTAGGGTTAGGTTTAGGGTTAGGGTTAGGGTTAGGGTACGGCTTAGGGTACGGGTTCGGGTACGGGTTCGGGTACGGCATAGGGTATGGGTTAGGGTTAGGGTTAGGGTTAGTTTGAGGGTTAGGGCTCGGTTTAGGGTATGGGTTAGGATTAGGGTACGTGTTAGGGTTAGGGTAGGGGTTAGGGTTAGGGTACGTGTTAGGGTTAGTGTAGTTATTAAACCTATCCCACTCTCTAGATACCCCTTAGCACGTCAAGGAATATTATTTGGGGTTCCAGCCATGGAGAAGAGTTTAGACACTAGGAGAAGATAAGGAACACACCCATTATCAAGAAATCACATTAGGATTCTCTTTTTAACCTGTTCCTTAAAACACTAGTGCTTAGGAAATCTATTGGAGGCAGAAGCAGTCAAGGGTAGCTTAGGGTTAGGGTTAGGGTTAGGGTACGGCTTAGGTTACGGATTCGGGTACAGATTCGGGTACGGGTTTGGGTATGGCGTAGGATATGGTTTAGGGATAGGGTTAGGGTTTGTTTGAGGGTTAGGGCTCGGTTTAGGGTACGGGTTAAGATTAGGGTACGTGTTAGAGTTAGGGTAGGGGTTAGGGTTAGGGTACGCGTTAGGGTTAGGGTAGTTATTAAAACCTATCCCACTCTCTAGATACCCCTTAGCACGTCAAGGAATATTATTTGGGTGTCCAGCCATGGAGAAGAGTTTAGACACTAGGAGAAGATAAGGAACACACCCATTATCAAGAAATCACATTAGGATTCTCTTTTTAACCTGTTCCTTAAAACACTAGTGCTTAGGAAATCTATTGGAGGCAGAAGCAATCAAGGGTAGCTTAGGGTTAGGGTTAGGGTTAGGGCTAGGGTTAGGGCACGGCTTAGGGTACGGGTTCGGGTACGGGTTCGGGTACGGCATAGCGTATGGGTTAGTTTTAGGGTTAGGGTTAGTTTGAGGGTTAGGGCTCGGTTTAGGGTACGGGTTAGGATTAGGGTACGTGTTAGGGTTAGGGTAGGGGTTAGGGTTAGGGTACGCGTTAGGGTTAGGGTAGTTATTAAACCTATCCTACTCTCTAGATACCCCTTAGCACGTCAAGGAATATTATTTGGGGGTCCAGCCATGGAGAAGAGTTTACACAATAGGAGAGGATAAGGAACACACCCATTATCAAGAAATCACATTAGGATTCTCTTTTAACCTGTTCCTTAAAACACTAGTGCTTAGGAAATCTATTGGAGGCAGAATCAGTCAAGGGTAGCTTAGGGTTAGGGTTAGGGTTAGGGTACGGCTTAGGGTACGGGTTCGGGTACGGGTTCGGGTACGGGTTCGGGTACGGCGTAGGGTATGGGTTAGGGTTAGGGTTAGGTTTAGTTTGAGGGTTAGGGCTCGGTTTAGGTTACGGTTACGATTAGGGTACGAGTTAGGGTTAGGGTACGGGTTAGGGTTAGGGTACGCGTTAGGGTTAGGGTAGTTATTAAACCTATCCCACTCTCTAGATACCCCTTAGCACGTCAAAGAATATTATTTGGGGGTCCAGCCATGGAGAAGAGTTTAGACAGTAGGAGAAGATAAGGAACACACCCATTATCAAGAAATCACATTAGGATTCTCTTTTTAACCTGTTCCTTAAAACACTAGTGCTTAGGAAATCTATTGGAGGCAGAAGCAGTGAAGGGTAGCTTAGGGTTAGGGTTACGGTTAGGGTTAGGGTTAGTGTTAGGGTACGTATTCGGGTACGGGTTCGGGTACGGCGTAGGGTATGGGTTAGGGTTAGGGTTAGGGTTAGTTTGAGGGTTAGGGCTCGGTTTAGGGTACGGGTTAGGATTAGGGTACGTGTTAGGGTTAGGGTAGGGGTTAGGTTTAGGGTACGCGTTAGGGTTCGGGTAGTTATTAAACCTATCCCACTCTCTAGATACCCCTTAGCACGTCAAGGAATATTATTTGGGGGTCCAGCCATGGAGAAGAGTTTAGACACTAGGAGAAGATAAGGAACACACCCATTATCAAGAAATCACATTAGGATTCTCTTTTTAACCTGTGCCTTAAAACACTAGTGCTTAGGAAATCTATGGAGGCAGAAGCAGTCAAGGGTAGCTTAGGGTTAGGGTTAGGGTTATTGTTAGGGTAAGGCTTAGGGTACGGGTTCGGGTACGGGTTCGGGTACGGCATAGGGTATGGGTTAGGGTTAGGGTTAGGGTTAGTTTGGGGGTTAGGGCTCGGTTTAGGGTACGGGTTAGGATTAGGGTACGTGTTAGGGTTAGGGTAGGGGTTAGGGTTAGGGTACGCGTTAGGATTACTGTAGTTATTAAACCTATCCCACTCTCTAGATACCCCTTAGCACGTCAAGGAATATTATTTGGGGGTCCAGCCATGGAGAAGAGTTTAGACACTAGGAGAAGATAAGGAACACACCCATTATCAAGAAATCACATTAGGATTCTTTTTAACCTGTTCCTTAAAACACTAGTGCTTAGGAAATCTATTGAAGGCAGAAGCAGTCAAGGGTAGCTTAGGGTTAGGGTTAGGGTTAGGGTACGGCTTAGGGTACGGGTTCGGGTACGGGTTCGGGTACGGGTTTGGGTATGGCGTAGGATAGGGGTTAGGGTTAGGGTTAGGGTTAGTTTGAGGGTTAGGGCTCGGTTTAGGGTATGCGTTAGGATTAGGGTACGTGTTAGGGTTAGGGTAGGGGTTAGGGTTAGGGTACGCGTTAGGGTTAGGGGAGTTATTAAACCTATCCCACTCTCTAGATACCCCTTAGCACGTCAAGGAATATTATTTGGGGGTCCAGCCATGGAGGAGAGTTTAGACACTAGGAGAAGATAAGGAACACACCCATTATCAAGAAATCACATTAGGATTCTCTTTTTAACCTGTTCCTTAAAACACTAGTGCTTAGGAAATCTATTGGAGGCAGAAGCAGTCAAGGGTAGCTTAGGGTTAGGGTTAGGGTTAGTGTTAGGGTACGGCTTAGGGTACGGGTTCGGGTACGGGTTCGGGTACGGCGTAGGGTATGGGTTAGGGTTAGGGTTAGGTTTAGTTTGAGGGTTAGGGCTCGGTTTAGGGTACGGGTTAGGATTAGGGTACGTGTTAGGGTTAGTGTAGGGGTTAGGGTTAGGGTACGCGTTAGGGTTACGGTAGTTATTAAACCTATCCCACTCTCTAGATACCCCTTAGCACGTCAAGGAATATTATTTGGGTGTCCAGCCATGGAGAAGAGTTTAGACACTAGGAGAAGATAAGGAACACACCCATTATCAAGAAATCACATTAGGATTCTCTTTTTAAACTGTTCCTTAAAACACTAGTGCTTAGGAAATCTATTGAAGGCAGAAGCAGTCAAGGGTAGCTTAGGGTTAGGGTTAGGGTTAGGGTACGGTTTAGGGTACGGGTTCGGGTACGGGTTCGGGTACGGGTTTGGTTATGGCGTAGGATAGGGGTTAGGGTTAGGGTTAGGGTTAGTTTGAGGGTTAGGGCTCGGTTTAGGGTACGGGTTAGGATTAGGGTACGTGTTAGGGTTAGGGTAGGGGTTAGGGTTAGGGTACGCGTTAGGGTTAGGGGAGTTATTAAACCTATCCCACTCTCTAGATACCCCTTAGCACGTCAAGGAATATTATTTGGGGGTTCAGCCATGGAGAAGAGTTTAGACACTAGGAGAAGATAAGGAACACACCCATTATCAAGAAATCACATTAGGATTCTCTTTTTAACCTGTTCCTTAAAACACTAGTGCTTAGGAAATCTATTGGAGGCAGAAGCAGTCAAGGGTAGCTTAGGGTTAGGGTTAGGGTTAGTGTTAGGGTACGGCTTAGGGTACGGGTTCGGGTACGGGTTCGGGTACGGCGTAGGGTATGGGTTAGGGTTAGGGTTAGGGTTAGTTTGAGGGTTAGGGCTCGGTTTAGGGTACGGGTTAGGATTAGGGTACGTGTTAGGGTTAGTGTAGGGGTTAGGGTTAGGGTACGCGTTAGGGTTACGGTAGTTATTAAACCTATCCCACTCTCTAGATACCCCTTAGCACGTCAAGGAATATTATTTGGGTGTCCAGCCATGGAGAAGAGTTTAGACACTAGGAGACGATAAGGAACACACCCATTATCAATAAATCACATTAGGATTCTCTTTTTAACCTGTTCCTTAAAACACTAGTGCTTAGGAAATCTATTGGAGGCAGAAGCAGTCAAGGGTAGCTTAGGGTTAGGGTTAGGGTACGCTTAGGGTACGGGTTCGGGTCCGGGTTCGGGTACGGCGTAGGGTATGGGTTAGGGTTAGGGTTAGGGTTAGTTTGAGGGTTAGGGCTCGTTTAGGGTACGGGTTAGGATTTGTGTACGTGTTAGGTTTAGGGTAGAGGTTAGGGTTAGGGTACGCGTTAGGGTTAGGGTAGTTATTAAACCTATCCCACTCTCTAGATACCCCTTAGCACGTCAAGGAATATTATTTGGGGGTCCAGCCATGGAGAAGAGTTTAGACACTAGGAGAAGATAAGGAACACACCCATTATCAAGAAATCACATTAGGATTCTCTTTTTAACCTGTTCCTTAAAACACTAGTGCTTAGGAAATCTATTGGAGGCAGAAGCAGTCAAGGGTAGCTTAGGGTTAGGGTTAGGGTTAGGGCTAGGTTTAGGGCACGGCTTAGGGTACGGGTTCGGGTACGGGTTCGGGTACGGCATAGGGTATGGGTTAGTTTTAGGGTTAGGGTTAGTTTGAGGGTTAGGGCTCGGTTTAGGGTACGGGTTAGGATTAGGGTACGTGTTAGGGTTAGGGTAGGGGTTAGGGTTAGGGTACGCGTTAGGGTTAGGGTAGTTATTAAACCTATCCCACTCTCTAGATAGCCCTTAGCACGTCAAGGAATATTATTTGGGGGTCCAGCCATGGAGAAGAGTTTAGACACTAGGAGAAGATAAGGAACACACCCATTATCAAGAAATCACATTAGGATTCTCTTTTTAACCTGTTCCTTAAAACACTAGTGCTTAGGAAATCTATTGGAGGCAGAAGCAGTCAAGGGTAGCTTAGGGTTAGGGTTAGGGTTAGGGTACGGCTTAGGGTACGGGTTCGGGTACGGGTTCGGGTACGGGTTCGGGTACGGCGTAGTGTATGGGTTAGGGTTAGGGTTAGGTTTAGTTTGAGGGTTAGGGCTCGGTTTAGGTTACGGGTTACGATTAGGGTACGAGTTAGGGTTAGGGTACGGGTTAGGGTTAGGGTACGCGTTAGGGTTAGGGTAGTTATTAAACCTATCCCACTCTCTAGATACCCCTTAGCACGTCAAAGAATATTATTTGGGGGTCCAGCCATGGAGAAGAGTTTAGACACTAGGAGAAGATAAGGAACACACCCATTATCAAGAAATCACATTAGGATTCTCTTTTTAACCTGTTCCTTAAAACACTAGTGCTTAGGAAATCTATTGGAGGCAGAAGCAGTGAAGGGTAGCTTAGGGTTAGGGTTACGGTTAGGGTTAGGGTTAGTGTTAGGGTACGGATTCGGGTACGGTTTCGGGTACCGCGTAGGGTATGGGTTAGGGTTAGGGTTAGGGTTAGTTTGAGGGTTAGGGCTCGGTTTAGGGTACGGGTTAGGATTAGGGTACGTGTTAGGGTTAGGGTAGGGGTTAGGGTTAGGGTACGCGTTAGGGTTAGGGTAGTTATTAAACCTATCCCACTCTCTAGATACCCCTTAGCACGTCAAGGAATATTATTTGGGGGTCCAGCCGTGGAGAAGAGTTTAGACACTAGGAGAAGATAAGGAACACACCCATTATCAAGAAATCACATTAGGATTCTCTTTTTAACCTGTTCCTTAAAACACTAGTGCTTAGGAAATCTATTGGAGGCAGAAGCAGTCAAGGGTAGCTTAGGGTTAGGGTTAGGGTTATTGTTAGGGTAAGGCTTAGGGTACGGTTTCGGGTACGGGTTCGGGTACGGCATAGGGTATGGGTTAGGGTTAGGGTTAGGGTTAGTTTGGGGGTTAGGGCTCGGTTTAGGGTACGGGTTAGGATTAGTGTACGTGTTAGGGTTAGGGTAGGGGTTAGGGTTAGGGTACGCGTTAGGATTACTGTAGTTATTAAACCTATCCCACTCTCTAGATACCCCTTAGCACGTCAAGGAATATTATTTGGGGGTCCAGCCATGGAGAAGAGTTTAGACACTAGGAGAAGATAAGGAACACACCCATTATCAAGAAATCACATTAGGATTCTCTTTTTAACCTGTTCCTTAAAACACTAGTGCTTAGGAAATCTATTGAAGGCAGAAGCAGTCAAGGGTAGCTTAGGGTTAGGTTTAGGGTTAGGGTACGGCTTAGGGTACGGCTTAGGGTACGGGTTCGGGTACGGGTTTGTGTATGGCGTAGGGTATGGGTTAGGGTTAGGGTTAGGGTTAGTTTGAGGGTTAGGGCTCGGTTTAGGGTTCGGGTTAAGATTAGGGTACGTGTTAGGGTTAGGGTAGGGGTTAGGGTTAGGGTACGCATTAGGGTTAGGGTAGTTATTAAACCTATCCCACTCTCTAGATACCCTTTAGCACGTCAAGGAATATTATTTGGGGGTCCAGCCATGGAGAAGAGTTTAGACACTAGGAGAAGGTAAGGAACACACCCATTATCCTGAAATCACATTAGGATTCTCTTTTTAACCTGTTCCTTAATACACTAGTGCTTAGGAAATCTATTAGAGGCAGAAGCAGTGAAGGGTAGCTTAGGGTTAGGGTTAGGGTTAGGTTTAGGGTTAGGGTTAGGGTACGGCGTAGGGAACGGGTTCGGGTACGGGTTCGGGTACGGCATAGGGTATGGGTTAGGGTTAGGGTTAGGGTTAGTTTGAGGGTTAGGGCTCGGTTTAGGGTACGGGTTAGGATTAGGGTACGTGTTAGGGTTAGGGTAGGGGTTAGGGTTAGGGTACGTGTTAGGGTTAGTGTAGTTATTAAACCTATCCCACTCTCTAGATACCCCTTAGCACGTCAAGGAATATTATTTGGGGTTCCAGCCATGGAGAAGAGTTTAGACACTAGGAGAAGATAAGGAACACACCCATTATCAAGAAATCACATTAGGATTCTCTTTTTAACCTGTTCCTTAAAACACTAGTGCTTAGGAAATCTATTGGAGGCAGAAGGAGTCAAGGGTAGCTTAGGGTTAGGGTTAGGGTTAGGGTACGGCTTAGGTTACGGGTTCGGGTACGGATTCGGGTACGGGTTTGGGTATGGCGTAGGATATGGTTTAGGGATAGGGTTATGGTTAGTTTGAGGGTTAGGGCTCGGTTTAGGGTACGGGTTAAGATTAGGGTACGTGTTAGGGTTAGGGTAGGGGTTAGGGTTAGGGTACGCGTTAGGGTTAGGGTAGTTATTAAACCTATCCCACTCTCTAGATACCCCTTAGCACGTCAAGGAATATTATTTGGGTGTCCAGCCATGGAGAAGAGTTTAGACACTAGGAGAAGATAAGGAACACACCCATTATCAAGAAATCACATTAGGATTCTCTTTTTAACCTGTTCCTTAAAACACTAGTGCTTAGGAAATCTATTGGAGGCAGAAGCAGTCAAGGGTAGCTTAGGGTTAGGGTTAGGGTTAGGGTACGGCTTAGGGTACGGGTTCGGGTACGGGTTCGGGTACGGGTTTGGGTATGGCGTAGGATAGGGGTTAGGGTTAGGGTTAGGGTTAGTTTGAGGGTTAGGGCTCGGTTTAGGGTACGCGTAAGGATTAGGGTACGTGTTAGGGTTAGGGTAGGGGTTAGGGTTAGGGTACGCGTTAGGGTTAGGGTAGTTATTAAACCTATCCCACTCTCTAGATACCCCTTAGCACGTCAAGGAATATTATTTGGGGGTCCAGCCATGGAGAAGAGTTTAGACACTAGGAGAAGATAAGGAACACACCCATTATCAATAAATCACATTAGGATTCTCTTTTTAACCTGTTCCTTAAAACACTAGTGCTTAGGAAATCTATTGGAGGCAGAAGCAGTCAAGGGTAGCTTAGGGTTAGGTTTAGGGTTAGGGTTAGGGTTAGGGTACGTCTTAGGGTACGTGTTCGGGTACGGGTTCGGGTACGGCATAGGGTATGGGTTAGGGTTAGGGTTAGGGTTAGTTTGAGGGTTAGGGCTCGGTTTAGGGTATGGGTTAGGATTAGGGTACGTGTTAGGGTTAGGGTAGGGGTTAGGGTTAGGGTACGTGTTAGGGTTAGTGTAGTTATTAAACCTATCCCACTCTCTAGATACCCCTTAGCACGTCAAGGAATATTATTTGGGGTTCCAGCCATGGAGAAGAGTTTAGACACTAGGAGAAGATAAGGAACACACCCATTATCAAGAAATCACATTAGGATTCTCTTTTTAACCTGTTCCTTAAAACACTAGTGCTTAGGAAATCTATTGGAGGCAGAAGCAGTCAGGGTAGCTTAGGGTTAGGGTTAGGGTTAGGGTACGGCTTAGGGTACGGGTTCGGGTACGGGTTCGGGTACGGGTTCGGGTACGGCATAGGGTATGGGTTAGGGTTAGGGTTAGGGTTAGTTTGAGGGTTAGGGCTCGGTTTAGGGTACGGGTTAGGATTAGGGTACGTGTTAGGGTTAGGGTAGGGGTTAGGGTTAGGGTACGTGTTAGGGTTAGTGTAGTTATTAAACCTATCCCACTCTCTAGATACCCCTTAGCACGTCAAGGAATATTATTTGGGGGTCCAGCCATGGAGAAGAGTTTAGACACTAGGAGAAATAAGAAACACACCCATTATCAAGAAATCACATTAGGATTCTCTTTTTAACCTGTTCCTTAAAACACTAGTGCTTAGGAAATCTATTGGAGGCAGAAGCAGTCAAGGGTAGCTTAGGGTTAGGGTTAGGGTTAGGGTACGGCTTAGGTTACGGGTTCGGGTACGGATTCGGGTACGGGTTTGGGTATGGCGTAGGATATGGTTTAGGGATAGGGTTAGGGTTAGTTTGAGGGTTAGGGCTCGGTTTAGGGTACGGGTTAAGATTAGGGTACGTGTTAGGGTTAGGGTAGGGGTTAGGGTTAGGGTACGCGTTAGGGTTAGGGTAGTTATTAAACCTATCCCACTCTCTAGATACCCCTTAGCACGTCAAGGAATATTATTTGGGTGTCCAGCCATGGAGAAGAGTTTAGACACTAGGAGAAGATAAGGAACACACCCATTATCAAGAAATCACATTAGGATTCTCTTTTTAACCTGTTCCTTAAAACACTAGTGCTTAGGAAATCTATTGGAGGCAGAAGCAGTCAAGGGTAGCTTAGGGTTAGGGTTAGGGTTAGGGTACGGCTTAGGGTACGGGTTCGTGTACGGGTTCGGGTACGGGTTTGGGTATGGCGTAGGATAGGGGTTAGGGTTAGGGTTAGGGTTAGTTTGAGGGTTAGGGCTCGGTTTAGGGTACGCGTTAGGATTAGGGTACGTGTTAGGGTTAGGGTAGGGGTTAGGGTTAGGGTACGCGTTAGGGTTAGGGTAGTTATTAAACCTATCCCACTCTCTAGATACCCCTTAGCACGTCAAGGAATATTATTTGGGGGTCCAGCCATGGAGAAGAGTTTAGACACTAGGAGAAGATAAGGAACACACCCATTATCAAGAAATCACATTAGGATTCTCTTTTTAACCTGTTCCTTAAAACACTAGTGCTTAGGAAATCTATTGGAGGCAGAAGCAGTGAAGGGTAGCTTAGGGTTAGGGTTACGGTTAGGGTTAGGGTTAGTGTTAGGGTACGGATTCGGGTACGGGTTCGGGTACGGCGTAGGGTATGGGTTAGGGTTAGGGTTAGGGTTAGTTTGAGGGTTAGGGCTCGGTTTAGGGTACGGGTTAGGATTAGGGTACGTGTTAGGGTTAGTGTAGGGGTTAGGGTTAGGGTACGCGTTAGGGTTACGGTAGTTATTAAACCTATCCCACTCTCTAGATACCCCTTAGCACGTCAAGGAATATTATTTGGGTGTCCAGCCATGGAGAAGAGTTTAGACACTAGGAGAAGATAAGGAACACACCCATTATCAAGAAATCACATTAGGATTCTCTTTTTAACCTGTTCCTTAAAACACTAGTGCTTAGGAAATCTATTGGAGGCAGAAGCAGTCAAGGGTAGCTTAGGGTTAGGGTTAGGGTTAGGGTACGGCTTAGGGTACGGGTTCGGGTCCGGGTTCGGGTACGGGTTCGGGTACGGCGTAGGGTATGTGTTAGGGTTAGGGTTAGGTTTAGTTTGAGGGTTAGGGCTCGGTTTAGGTTACGGGTTACGATTAGGGTACGAGTTAGGGTTAGGGTACGGGTTAGGGTTAGGGTACGCGTTAGGGTTAGGGTAGTTATTAAACCTATCCCACTCTCTAGATACCCCTTAGCACGTCAAAGAATATTATTTAGGGGTCCAGCCATGGAGAAGAGTTTAGACACTAGGAGAAGATAAGGAACACACCCATTATCAAGAAATCACATTAGGATTCTCTTTTTAACCTGTTCCTTAAAACACTAGTGCTTAGGAAATCTATTGGAGGCAGAAGCAGTGAAGGGTAGCTTAGGGTTAGGGTTACGGTTAGGGTTAGGGTTAGTGTTAGGGTACGGATTCGGGTACGGGTTCGGGTACGGCGTAGGGTATGGGTTAGGGTTAGGGTTAGGGTTAGTTTGAGGGTTAGGGCTCGGTTTAGGGTACGGGTTAGGATTAGGGTACGTGTTAGGGTTAGGGTAGGGGTTAGGGTTAGGTTACGCGTTAGGGTTAGGGTAGTTATTAAACCTATCCCACTCTCTAGATACCCCTTAGCACGTCAAGGAATATTATTTGGGGGTCCAGCCATGGAGAAGAGTTTAGACACTAGGAGAAGATAAGGAACACACCCATTATCAAGAAATCACATTAGGATTCTCTTTTTAACCTGTTCCTTAAAACACTAGTGCTTAGGAAATCTATTGGAGGCAGAAGCAGTCAAGGGTAGCTTAGGGTTAGGGTTAGGGTTATTGTTAGGGTAAGGCTTAGGGTACGGGTTCGGGTACGGGTTCGGGTACGGCATAGAGTATGGGTTAGGGTTAGGGTTAGGGTTAGTTTGGGGGTTAGGGCTCGGTTTAGGGTACGGGTTAGGATTAGGGTACGTGTTAGGGTTAGGGTAGGGGTTAGGGTTAGGGTACGCGTTAGGATTACTGTAGTTATTAAACCTATCCCACTCTCTAGATACCCCTTAGCACGTCAAGGAATATTATTTGGGGGTCCAGCCATGGAGAAGAGTTTAGACACTAGGAGAAGATAAGGAACACACCCATTATCAAGAAATCACATTAGGATTCTCTTTTTAACCTGTTCCTTAATACACTAGTGCTTAGGAAATCTATTGAAGGCAGAAGCAGTCAAGGGTAGCTTAGGGTTAGGGTTAGGGTTAGGGTACGGCTTAGGGTACGGGTTCGGGTACGGGTTCGGGTACGGGTTTGTGTATGGCGTAGGATAGGGGTTAGGGTTAGGGTTAGGGTTAGTTTGAGGGTTAGGGCTCGGTTTAGGGTATGGGTTAGGATTAGGGTACGTGTTAGGGTTAGGGTAGGGGTTAGGGTTAGGGTACGCGTTAGGGTTAGGGTAGTTATTAAACCTATCCCACTCTCTAGATACCCCTTAGCACGTCAAGGAATATTATTTGGGGGTCCAGCCATGGAGAAGAGTTTAGACACTAGGAGAAGATAAGGAACACACCCATTATCAAGAAATCACATTAGGATTCTCTTTTTAACCTGTTCCTTAAAACACTAGTGCTTAGGAAATCTATTGGAGGCAGAAGCAGTCAAGGGTAGCTTAGGGTTAGGGTTAGGGTTAGGGTACGGCTT
The DNA here is from genome assembly GCF_028021215.1 of Eschrichtius robustus. Lineage (NCBI taxonomy): Eukaryota > Metazoa > Chordata > Mammalia > Artiodactyla > Eschrichtiidae > Eschrichtius > Eschrichtius robustus. Next base: position 65,446 of record NW_027175538.1, read on the forward strand.
AGGGTACGGGTTCGGGTCCGGGTTCGGGTACGGCGTAGGGTATGGGTTAGGGTTAGGTTTAGGGTTAGTTTGAGGGTTAGGGCTCGGTTTAGGGTACGGGTTAGGATTTGTGTACGTGTTAGTGTTAGGGTAGAGGTTAGGGTTAGGGTACGCGTTAGGGTTAGGGTAGTTATTAAACCTATCCCACTCTCTAGATACCCCTTAGCACGTCAAGGAATATTATTTGGGGTTCCAGCCATGGAGAAGAGTTTAGACACTAGGAGAAGATTAGGAACACACCCATTATCAAGAAATCACATTAGGATTCTCTTTTTAACCTGTTCCTTAAAACACTAGTGCTTAGGAAATCTATTGGAGGCAGAAGCAGTCAAGGGTAGCTTAGGGTTAGGGTTAGGGTTAGGGTACGGCTTAGGTTACGGGTTCGGGTACGGATTCGGGTACGGGTTTGGGTATGGCGTAGGATATAGTTTAGGGATAGGGTTAGGGTTAGTTTGAGGGTTAGGGCTCGGTTTAGGGTACGGGTTAAGATTAGGGTACGTGTTAGGGTTAGGGTAGGGGTTAGGGTTAGGGTACGCGTTAGGGTTAGGGTAGTTATTAAACCTATCCCACTCTCTAGATACCCCTTAGCACGTCAAGGAATATTATTTGGGTGTCCAGCCATGGAGAAGAGTTTAGGACACTAGGAGAAGATAAGGAACACACCCATTATCAAGAAATCACATTAGGATTCTCTTTTTAACCTGTTCCTTAAAACACTAGTGCTTAGGAAAATCTATTGGAGGCAGAAGCAGTCAAGGGTAGCTTAGGGTTAGGGTTAGGGTTAGGGTACGGCTTAGGGTACGGGTTCGGGTACGGGTTCGGGTACGGGTTTGGGTATGGCGTAGGATAGGGGTTAGGGTTAGGGTTAGGGTTAGTTTGAGGGTTAGGGCTCGGTTTAGGGTACGCGTTAGGATTAGGGTACGTGTTAGGGTTAGGGTAGGGGTTAGGGTTAGGGTACGCGTTAGGGTTAGGGTAGATATTAAACCTATCCCACTCTCTAGATACCCCTTAGCACGTCAAGGAATATTATTTGGGGGTCCAGCCATGGAGAAGATTTTAGACACTAGGAGAAGATAAGGAACACACCCATTATCAAAAAATCACATTAGGATTCTCTTTTTAACCTGTTCCTTAAAACACTAGTGCTTAGGAAATCTATTGGAGGCAGAAGCAGTCAAGGGTAGCTTAGGGTTAGGGTTAGGGTTAGGGTTAGGGTTAGGGTACGGCTTAGGGTACGGGTTCGGGTACGGGTTCCGATACGGCATAGGGTATGGGTTAGGGTTAGGGTTAGGGTTAGTTTGAGGGTTAGGGCTCGGTTTAGGGTACGGGTTAGGATTAGGGTACGTGTTACGGTTAGGGTAGGGGTTAGGGTTAGGGTACGTGTTAGGGTTAGTGTAGTTATTAAACCTATCCCACTCTCTAGATATCCCTTAGCACGTCAAGGAATATTATTTGGGGTTCCAGCCATGGAGAAGAGTTTAGACACTAGGAGAAGATAAGGAACACACCCATTATCAAGAAATCACATTAGGATTCTCTTTTTAACCTGTTCCTTAAAACACTAGTGCTTAGGAAATCTATTGGAGGCAGAAGCAGTCAAGGGTAGCTTAGGGTTAGGGTTAGGGTTAGGGTACGGCTTAGGGTACGGGTTCGGGTCCGGGTTCAGGTACGGCGTAGGGTATGGGTTAGGGTTAGGGTTAGGGTTAGTTTGAGGGTTAGGGCTCGGTTTAGGGTACGGGTTAGGATTTGTGTACGTGTTAGGGTTAGGGTAGAGGTTAGGGTTAGGGTACGCGTTAGGGTTAGGGTAGTTATTAAACCTATCCCACTCTCTAGATACCCCTTAGCACGTCAAGGAATATTATTTGGGGGTCCAGACATGGAGAAGAGTTTAGACACTAGGAGAAGATAAGGAACACACCCATTATCAAAAAATCACATTAGGATTCTCTTTTTAACCTGTTCCTTAAAACACTAGTGCTTAGAAAATCTATTGGAGGCAGAAGCAGTCAAGGGTAGCTTAGGGTTAGGGTTAGGGTTAGGGTTAGGGTTAGGGTACGGCTTAGGGTACGGGTTCGGGTACGGGTTTGGGTACGGCATAGGGTATGGGTTAGGGTTAGGGTTAGGGTTAGTTTGAGGGTTAGGGCTCGGTTTAGGGTACGGGTTAGGATTAGGGTACGTGTTAGGGTTAGGGTAGGGGTTAGGGTTAGGGTACGTGTTAGGGTTAGTGTAGTTATTAAACCTATCCCACTCTCTAGATACCCCTTAGCACGTCAAGGAATATTATTTGGGGTTCCAGCCATGGAGAAGAGTTTAGACACTAGGAGAAATAAGAAACACACCCATTATCAAGAAATCACATTAGGATTCTCTTTTTAACCTGTTCCTTAAAACACTAGTGCTTAGGAAATCTATTGGAGGCAGAAGCAGTCAAGGGTAGCTTAGGGTTAGGGTTAGGGTTAGGGTACGGCTTAGGTTACGGGTTCGGGTACAGATTCGGGTACGGGTTTGGGTATGGCGTAGGATATGGTTTAGGGATAGGGTTAGGGTTAGTTTGAGGGTTAGGGCTCGGTTTAGGGTACGGGTTAAGATTAGGGTACGTGTTAGGGTTAGGGTAGGGGTTAGGGTTAGGGTACGCGTTAGGGTTAGGGTAGTTATTAAACCTATCCCGCTCTCTAGATACCCCTTAGCACGTCAAGGAATATTATTTGGGTGTCCAGCCATGGAGAAGAGTTTAGACACTAGGAGAAGATAAGGAACACACCCATTATCAAGAAATCACATTAGGATTCTCTTTTTAACCTGTTCCTTAAAACACTAGTGCTTAGGAAATCTATTGGAGGCAGAAGCAGTCAAGGGTAGCTTAGGGTTAGGGTTAGGGTTAGGGCTAGGGTTAGGGCACGGCTTAGGGTACGGGTTCGGGTACGGGTTCGGGTACGGCATAGGGTATGGGTTAGTTTTAGGGTTAGGGTTAGTTTGAGGGTTAGGGCTCGGTTTAGGGTACGGGTTAGGATTAGGGTACGTGTTAGGGTTAGGGTAGGGGTTAGGGTTAGGGTACGCGTTAGGGTTAGGGTAGTTATTAAACCTATCCCACTCTCTAGATACCCCTTAGCACGTCAAGGAATATTATTTGGGGGTCCAGCCATGGAGAAGAGTTTAGACACTAGGAGAAGATAAGGAACACACCCATTATCAAGAAATCACATTAGGATTCTCTTTTTAACCTGTGCCTTAAAACACTAGTGCTTAGGAAATCTATTGGAGGCAGAATCAGTCAAGGGTAGCTTAGGGTTAGGGTTAGGGTTAGGGTACGGCTTAGGGTACGGGTTCGGGTACGGGTTCGGGTACCGGTTCGGGTACGGCGTAGGGTATGTGTTAGGGTTAGGGTTAGGTTTAGTTTGAGGGTTAGGGCTCGGTTTAGGTTACGGGTTACGATTAGGGTACGAGTTAGGGTTAGGGTACGGGTTAGGGTTAGGGTACGCGTTAGGGTTAGGGTAGTTATTAAACCTATCCCACTCTCTAGATACCCCTTAGCACGTCAAAGAATATTATTTGGGGGTCCAGCCATGGAGAAGAGTTTAGACACTAGGAGAAGATAAGGAACACACCCATTATCAAGAAATCACATTAGGATTCTCTTTTTAACCTGTTCCTTAAAACACTAGTGCTTAGGAAATCTTTTGGAGGCAGAAGCAGTCAAGGGTAGCTTAGGGTTAGGGTTAGGGTTAGGGTTAGGGTTAGCTTTAGGGTACGGTTTAGGGTACGGGTTCGGGTACGGGTTCGGGTACGGCGTAGGGTATGGGTTAGGGTTAGGGTTAGGGTTAGTTTGAGGGTTAGGGCTCGGTTTAGGGTACGGGTTAGGATTAGGGTACGTGTTAGGGTTAGGGTAGGGGTTAGGGTTAGGGTACGTGTTAGGGTTAGTGTAGTTATTAAACCTATCCCACTCTCTAGATACCCCTTAGCACGTCAAGGAATATTATTTGGGGGTCCAGCCATGGAGAAGAGTTTAGACACTAGGAGAAGATAAGGAACACACCCATTATCCTGAAATCACATTAGGATTCTCTTTTTAACCTGTTCCTTAAAACACTAGTGCTTAGGAAATCTATTGGAGGCAGAAGCAGTCAAGGGTAGCTTAGGGTTAGGGTTAGGGTTAGGGTACGGCTTAGGTTACGGGTTCGGGTACGGATTCGGGTACGGGTTTGGGTATGGCGTAGGATATGGTTTAGGGATAGGGTTAGGGTTAGTTTGAGGGTTAGGGCTCGGTTTAGGGTACGGGTTAGGATTAGGGTACGTGTTAGGGTTAGGGTAGGGGTTAGGGTTAGGGTACGCGTTAGGGTTAGGGTAGTTATTAAACCTATCCCACTCTCTAGATACCCCTTAGCACGTCAAGGAATATTATTTGGGTGTCCAGCCATGGAGAAGAGTTTAGACACTAGGAGAAGATAAGGAACACACCCATTATCAAGAAATCACATTAGGATTCTCTTTTTAACCTGTTCCTTAAAACACTAGTGCTTAGGAAATCTATTGGAGGCAGAAGCAGTCAAGGGTAGCTTAGGGTTAGGGTTAGGGTTAGGGTACGGCTTAGGGTACGGGTTCGGGTACGGGTTCGGGTACGGGTTTGGGTATGGCGTAGGATAGGGGTTAGGGTTAGGGTTAGGGTTAGTTTGAGGGTTAGGGCTCGGTTTAGGATACGCGTTAGGATTAGGGTACGTGTTAGGGTTAGGGTAGGGGTTAGGGTTAGGGTACGCGTTAGGGTTAGGGTAGTTATTAAACCTATCCCACTCTCTAGATACCCCTTAGCACGTCAAGGAATATTATTTGGGGGTCCAGCCATGGAGAAGAGTTTAGACACTAGGAGAAGATAAGGAACACACCCATTATCAAGAAATCACATTAGGATTCTCTTTTTAACCTGTTCTTTAAAACACTAGTGCTTAGGAAATCTATTGGAGGCAGAAGCAGTCAAGGGTAGCTTAGGGTTAGGGTTAGGGTTAGTGTTAGGGTACGGCTTAGGGTACGGGTTCGGGTACGGGTTCGGGTACGGCGTAGGGTATGGGTTAGGGTTAGGGTTAGGGTTAGTTTGAGGGTTAGGGCTCGGTTTAGGGTACGGGTTAGGATTAGGGTACGTGTTAGGGTTAGTGTAGGGGTTAGGGTTAGGGTACGCGTTAGGGTTACGGTAGTTATTAAACCTATCCCACTCTCTAGATACCCCTTAGCACGTCAAGGAATATTATTTGGGTGTCCAGCCATGGAGAAGAGTTTAGACACTAGGAGAAGATAAGGAACACACCCATTATCAAGAAATCACATTAGGATTCTCTTTTTAACCTGTTCCTTAAAACACTAGTGCTTAGGAAATCTATTGGAGGCAGAAGCAGTCAAGGGTAGCTTAGGGTTAGGGTTAGGGTTAGGGTACGGCTTAGGGTACGGGTTCGGGTCCGGGTTCGGGTACGGCGTAGGGTATGGGTTAGGGTTAGGGTTAGGGTTAGTTTGAGGGTTAGGGCTCGGTTTAGGGTACGGGTTAGGATTTGTGTACGTGTTAGGGTTAGGGTAGAGGTTAGGGTTAGGGTACGCGTTAGGGTTAGGGTAGTTATTAAACCTATCCCACTCTCTAGATACCCCTTAGCACGTCAAGGAATATTATTTGGGGGTCCAGCCATGGAGAAGATTTTAGACACTAGGAGAAGATAAGGAACACACCCATTATCAAAAAATCACATTAGGATTCTCTTTTTAACCTGTTCCTTAAAACACTAGTGCTTAGGAAATCTATTGGAGGCAGAAGCAGTCAAGGGTAGCTTAGGGTTAGGGTTAGGGTTAGGGTTAGGGTTAGGGTACGGCTTAGGGTACGGGTTCGGGTACGGGTTCCGATACGGCATAGGGTATGGGTTAGGGTTAGGGTTAGGGTTAGTTTGAGGGTTAGGGCTCGGTTTAGGGTACGGGTTAGGATTAGGGTACGTGTTAGGGTTAGGGTAGGGGTTAGGGTTAGGGTACGTGTTAGGGTTAGTGTAGTTATTAAACCTATCCCACTCTCTAGATACCCCTTAGCACGTCAAGGAATATTATTTGGGGTTCCAGCCATGGAGAAGAGTTTAGACACTAGGAGAAGATAAGGAACACACCCATTATCAAGAAATCACATTAGGATTCTCTTTTTAACCTGTTCCTTAAAACACTAGTGCTTAGGAAATCTATTGGAGGCAGAAGCAGTCAAGGGTAGCTTAGGGTTAGGGTTAGGGTTAGGGTACGGCTTAGGTTACGGGTTCGGGTACAGATTCGGGTACGGGTTTGGGTATGGCGTAGGATATGGTTTAGGGATAGGGTTAGGGTTACTTTGAGGGTTAGGGCTCGGTTTAGGGTACGGGTTAGGATTAGGGTACGTGTTAGGGTTAGGGTAGGGGTTAGGGTTAGGGTACGCGTTAGGGTTAGGGTAGTTATTAAACCTATCCCACTCTCTAGATACCCCTTAGCACGTCAAGGAATATTATTTGGGGGTCCAGCCATGGAGAAGAGTTTAGACAATAGGAGAAGATAAGGAACACACCCATTATCAAGAAATCACATTAGGATTCTCTTTTTAACCTGTTCCTTAAAACACTAGTGCTTAGGAAATCTATTGGAGGCAGAATCAGTCAAGGGTAGCTTAGGGTTAGGGTTAGGGTTAGGGTACGGCTTAGGGTACGGGTTCGGGTACGGGTTCGGGTACGGGTTCGGGTACGGCGTAGGGTATGGGTTAGGGTTAGGGTTAGGTTTAGTTTGAGGGTTAGGGCTCGGTTTAGGTTACGGGTTACGATTAGGGTACGAGTTAGGGTTAGGGTACGGGTTATGGTTAGGGTACGCGTTAGGGTTAGGGTAGTTATTAAAACTATCCCACTCTCTAGATACCCCTTAGCACGTCAAAGAATATTATTTGGGGGTCCAGCCATGGAGAAGAGTTTAGACAGTAGGAGAAGATAAGGAACACACCCATTATCAAGAAATCACATTAGGATTCTCTTTTTAACCTGTTCCTTAAAACACTAGTGCTTAGGAAATCTATTGGAGGCAGAAGCAGTCAAGGGTAGCTTAGGGTTAGGGTTAGGGTTATTGTTAGGGTAAGGCTTAGGGTACGGGTTCGGGTACGGGTTCGGGTACGGCATAGGGTATGGGTTAGGGTTAGGGTTAGGGTTAGTTTGAGGGTTAGGGCTCGGTTTAGGGTACGGGTTAGGATTTGTGTACGTGTTAGGGTTAGGGTAGAGGTTAGGGTTAGGGTATGCGTTAGGGTTAGGGTAGTTATTAAACCTATCCCACTCTCTAGATACCCCTTAGCACGTCAAGGAATATTATTTGGGGGTCCAGCCATGGAGAAGAGTTTAGACACTAGGAGAAGATAAGGAACACACCCATTATCAAAAAATCACATTAGGATTCTCTTTTTAACCTGTTCCTTAAAACACTAGTGCTTAGGAAATCTATTGGAGGCAGAAGCAGTCAAGGGTAGCTTAGGGTTAGGGTTAGGGTTAGGGTTAGGGTTAGGGTACGGCTTAGGGTACGGGTTCGGGTACGGGTTCGGGTACGGCATAGGGTATGGGTTAGGGTTAGGGTTAGGGTTAGTTTGAGGGTTAGGGCTCGGTTTAGGGTACGGGTTAGGATTAGGGTACGTGTTAGGGTTAGGGTAGGGGTTAGGGTTAGGGTACGTGTTAGGGTTAGTGTAGTTATTAAACCTATCCCACTCTCTAGATACCCCTTAGCACGTCAAGGAATATTATTTGGGGTTCCAGCCATGGAGAAGAGTTTAGACACTAGGAGAAGATAAGGAACACACCCATTATCAAGAAATCACATTAGGATTCTCTTTTTAACCTGTTCCTTAAAACACTAGTGCTTAGGAAATCTATTGGAGGCAGAAGCAGTCAAGGGTAGCTTAGGGTTAGGGTTAGGGTTAGGGTACGGCTTAGGTTACGGGTTCGGGTACGGATTCGGGTACGGGTTTGGGTATGGCGTAGGATATGGTTTAGGGATAGGGTTAGGGTTAGTTTGAGGGTTAGGTTTAGGGTTAGGGTTAGGGTTATTGTTAGGGTAAGGCTTAGAGTACGGGTTCGGGTACGGGTTCGGGTACGGCGTAGGGTATGGTTTAGGGTTAGGGTTAGGTTTAGTTTGAGGGTTAGGGCTCGGTTTAGGTTACGGGTTACGATTAGGGTACGAGTTAGGGTTAGGGTACGGGTTAGGGTTAGGGTACACGTTAGGGTTAGGGTAGTTATTAAACCTATCCCACTCTCTAGATACCCCTTAGCACGTCAAAGAATATTATTTGGGGGTCCAGCCATGGAGAAGAGTTTAGACACTAGGGGAAGATAAGGAACACACCCATTATCAAGAAATCACATTAGGATTCTCTTTTTAACCTGTTCCTTAAAACACTAGTGCTTAGGAAATCTATTGGAGGCAGAAGCAGTGAAGGGTAGCTTAGGGTTAGGGTTACGGTTAGGGTTAGGGTTAGTGTTAGGACACGGATTCGGGTACGGGTTCGGGTACGGCATAGGGTATGGGTTAGGGTTAGGGTTAGGGTTAGTTTGAGGGTTAGGGCTCGGTTTAGGGTACGGGTTAGGATTAGGGTACGTGTTAGGGTTAGGGTAGGGGTTAGGGTTAGGGTACGCGTTAGGGTTAGGGTAGTTATTAAACCTATCCCATTCTCTAGATACCCCTTAGCACGTCAAGGAATATTATTTGGGGGTCCAGCCATGGAGAAGAGTTTAGACACTAGGAGAAGATAAGGAACACACCCATTATCAAGAAATCACATTAGGATTCTCTTTTTAACCTGTTCCTTAAAACACTAGTGCTTAGGAAATCTATTGGAGGCAGAATCAGTCAAGGGTAGCTTAGGGTTAGGGTTAGGGTTAGGGTACGGCTTAGGGTACAGGTTCGGGTACGGGTTCGGGTACGGGTTCGGGTACGGCGTAGGGTATGGGTTAGGGTTAGGGTTAGGTTTAGTTTAAGGGTTAGGGCTCGGTTTAGGTTACGGGTTACGATTAGGGTACGAGTTAGGGTTAGGGTACGGGTTAGGGTTAGGGTACGCGTTAAGGTTAGGGTAGTTATTAAACCTATCCCACTCTCTAGATACCCCTTAGCACGTCAAAGAATATTATTTGGGGGTCCAGCCATGGAGAAGAGTTTAGACACTAGGAGAAGATAAGGAACACACGCATTATCAAGAAATCACATTAGGATTCTCTTTTTAACCTGTTCCTTAAAACACTAGTGCTTAGGAAATCTATTGGAGGCAGAAGCAGTGAAGGGTAGCTTAGGGTTAGGGTTACGGTTAGGGTTAGGGTTAGTGTTAGGGTACGGATTCGGGTACGGGTTCGGGTACGGCGTATGGTATGGGTTAGGGTTAGGGTTAGGGTTAGTTTGAGGGTTAGGGCTCGGTTTAGGGTACGGGTTAGGATTAGGGTACGTGTTAGGGTTAGGGTAGTGGTTAGGGTTAGGGTACGCGTTAGGGTTAGGGTAGTTATTAAACCTATCCCACTCTCTAGATACCCCTTAGCACGTCAAGGAATATTATTTGGGGGTCCAGCCATGGAGAAGAGTTTAGACACTAGGAGAAGATAAGGAACACACCCATTATCAAGAAATCACATTAGGATTCTCTTTTTAACCTGTTCCTTAAAACACTAGTGCTTAGGAAATCTATTGGAGGCAGAAGCAGTTAAGGGTAGCTTAGGGTTAGGGTTAGGGTTATTGTTAGGGTAAGGCTTAGGGTACGGGTTCGGGTACGGGTTCGGGTACGGCATAGGGTATGGGTTAGGGTTAGGGTTAGGGTTAGTTTGGGGGTTAGGGCTCGGTTTAGGGTACGGGTTAGGATTAGGGTACGTGTTAGGGTTAGGGTAGGGGTTAGGGTTAGGGTACGCGTTAGGATTACTGTAGTTATTAAACCTACCCACTCTCTAGATACCCCTTAGCACGTCAAGGAATATTATTTGGGGGTCCAGCCATGGAGAAGAGTTTAGACACTAGGAGAAGATAAGGAACACACCCATTATCAAGAAATCACATTAGGATTCTCTTTTTAACCTGTTCCTTAAAACACTAGTGCTTAGGAAATCTATTGAAGGCAGAAGCAGTCAAGGGTAGCTTAGGGTTAGGGTTAGGGTTAGGGTACGGCTTAGGGTACGGGTTCGGGTACGGGTTCGGGTACGGGTTTGGGTATGGCGTAGGATAGGGGTTAGGGTTAGGGTTAGGGTTAGTTTGAGGGTTAGGGCTCGGTTTAGGTTACGGGTTAGGATTAGGGTACGTGTTAGGGTTAGGGTACGGGTTAGGGTTAGGGTACGCGTTAGGGTTAGGGTAGTTATTAAACCTATCCCACTCTCTAGATACCCCTTAGCACGTCAAGGAATATTATTTGGGGGTCCAGCCATGGAGAATAGTTTAGACACTAGGAGAAGATAAGGAACACACCCATTATCAAGAAATCACATTAGGATTCTCTTTTTAACCTGTTCCTTAATACACTAGTGCTTAGGAAATCTATTGGAGGCAGAAGCAGTCAAGGGTAGCTTAGGGTTAGTGTTAGGGTTAGGGTTAGGGTTAGGGTACGGCTTAGGGTACGGGTTCGGGTACGGGTTCGGATACGGCATAGGGTATGGGTTAGGGTTAGGGTTAGGTTTAGTTTGAGGGTTAGGGCTCGGTTTAGGGTACGGGTTAGGATTAGGGTACGTGTTAGGGTTAGGGGAGGGGTTAGGGTTAGGGTACGGGTACGTGTTAGGGTTAGTGTAGTTATTAAACCTATCCCACTCTCTAGATACCCCTTAGCACGTCAAGGAATATTATTTGGGGTTCCAGCCATGGAGAAGAGTTTAGACACTAGGAGAAGATAAGGAACACACCCATTATCAAGAAATCACATTAGGATTCTCTTTTTAACCTGTTCCTTAAAACACTAGTGCTTAGGAAATCTATTGGAGGCAGAAGCAGTCAAGGGTAGCTTAGGGTTAGGGTTAGGGTTAGGGTACGGCTTAGGGTACGGGTTCGGGTCCGGGTTCGGGTACGGCGTAGGGTATGGGTTAGGGTTAGGGTTAGGGTTAGTTTGAGGGTTAGGGCTCGGTTTAGGGTACGGGTTAGGATTAGGGTACGTGTTAGGGTTAGGGTAGGGGTTAGGGTTAGGGTACGCGTTAGGGTTAGGGTAATTATTAAACCTATCCCACTCTCTAGATACCCCTTAGCACGTCAAGGAATATTATTTGGGTGTCCAGCCATGGAGAAGAGTTTAGACACTAGGAGAAGATAAGGAACACACCCATTATCAAGAAATCACATTAGGATTCTCTTTTTAACCTGTGCCTTAAAACACTAGTGCTTAGGAAATCTATTGGAGGCAGAATCAGTCAAGGGTAGCTTAGGGTTAGGGTTAGGGTTAGGGTACGGCTTAGGGTACGGGTTCGGGTACGGGTTCGGGTACGGCGTAGGGTATGTGTTAGGGTTAGGGTTAGGTTTAGTTTGAGGGTTAGGGCTCGGTTTAGGTTACGGGTTACGATTAGGGTACGAGTTAGGGTTAGGGTACGGGTTAGGGTTAGGGTACGCGTTAGGGTTAGGGTAGTTATTAAACCTATCCCACTCTCTAGATACCCCTTAGCACGTCAAAGAATATTATTTAGGGGTCCAGCCATGGAGAAGAGTTTAGACACTAGGAGAAGATAAGGAACACACCCATTATCAAGAAATCACATTAGGATTCTCTTTTTAACCTGTTCCTTAAAACACTAGTGCTTAGGAAATCTATTGGAGGCAGAAGCAGTGAAGGGTAGCTTAGGCTTAGGGTTACGGTTAGGGTTAGGGTTAGTGTTAGGGTACGGATTCGGGTACGGGTTCGGGTACGGCGTAGGGTATGGGTTAGGGTTAGGGTTAGGGTTAGTTTGAGGGTTAGGGCTCGGTTTAGGGTACGGGTTAGGATTAGGGTACGTGTTAGGGTTAGGGTAGGGGTTAGGGTTAGGTTACGCGTTAGGGTTAGGGTAGTTATTAAACCTATCCCACTCTCTAGATACCCCTTAGCACGTCAAGGAATATTATTTGGGGGTCCAGCCATGGAGAAGAGTTTAGACACTAGGAGAAGATAAGGAACACACCCATTATCAAGAAATCACATTAGGATTCTCTTTTTAACCTGTTCCTTAAAACACTAGTGCTTAGGAAATCTATTGGAGGCAGAAGCAGTCAAGGGTAGCTTAGGGTTAGGGTTAGGGTTATTGTTAGGGTAAGGCTTAGGGTACGGGTTCGGGTACGGGTTCGGGTACGGCATAGGGTATGAGTTAGGGTTAGGGTTAGGGTTAGTTTGAGGGTTAGGGCTCGGTTTAGGGTACGGGTTAGGATTTGTGTACGTGTTAGGGTTAGGGTAGAGGTTAGGGTTAGGGTACGCGTTAGGGTTAGGGTAGTTATTAAACCTATCCCACTCTCTAGATACCCCTTAGCACGTCAAGGAATATTATTTGGGGGTCCAGCCATGGAGAAGAGTTTAGACACTAGGAGAAGATAAGGAACACACCCATTATCAAAAAATCACATTAGGATTCTCTTTTTAACCTGTTCCTTAAAACACTAGTGCTTAGGAAATCTATTGGAGGCAGAAGCAGTCAAGGGTAGCTTAGGGTTAGGGTTAGGGTTAGGGTTAGGGTTAGGGTACGGCTTAGGGTACGGGTTCGGGTACGGGTTCGGGTACGGCATAGGGTATGGGTTAGGGTTAGGGTTAGGGTTAGTTTGAGGGTTAGGGCTCGGTTTAGGGTACGGGTTAGGATTAGGGTACGTGTTAGGGTTAGGGTAGGGGTTAGGGTTAGGGTACGTGTTAGGGTTAGTGTAGTTATTAAACCTATCCCACTCTCTAGATACCCCTTAGCACGTCAAGGAATATTATTTGGGGTTCCAGCCATGGAGAAGAGTTTAGACACTAGGAGAAGATAAGGAACACACCCATTATCAAGAAATCACATTAGGATTCTCTTTTTAACCTGTTCCTTAAAACACTAGTGCTTAGGAAAGCTATTGGAGGCAGAAGCAGTCAAGGGTAGCTTAGGGTTAGGGTTAGGGTTAGGGTACGGCTTAGGTTACGGGTTCGGGTACGGATTCGGGTACGGGTTTGGGTATGGCGTAGGATATGGTTTAGGGATAGGGTTAGGGTTAGTTTGAGGGTTAGGGCTCGGTTTAGGGTACGGGTTAAGATTAGGGTACGTGTTAGGGTTAGGGTAGGGGTTAGGGTTAGGGTACGCGTTAGGGTTAGGGTAGTTATTAAACCTATCCCACTCTCTAGATACCCCTTAGCACGTCAAGGAATATTATTTGGGTGTCCAGCCATGGAGAAGAGTTTAGACACTAGGAGAAGATAAGGAACACACCCATTATCAAGAAATCACATTAGGATTCTCTTTTTAACCTGTTCCTTAAAACACTAGTGCTTAGGAAATCTATTGGAGGCAGAAGCAGTCAAGGGTAGCTTAGGGTTAGGGTTAGGGTTAGGGTACGGCTTAGGGTACGGGTTCGGGTACGGGTTCGGGTACGGGTTTGGGTATGGCGTAGGATAGGGGTTAGGGTTAGGTTTAGGGTTAGTTTGAGGGTTAGGGCTCGGTTTAGGGTACACGTTAGGATTAGGGTACGTGTTAGGGTTAGGGTAGGGGTTAGGGTTAGGGTACGCGTTAGGGTTAGGGTAGTTATTAAACCTATCCCACTCTCTAGATACCCCTTAGCACGTCAAGGAATATTATTTGGGGGTCCAGCCATGGAGAAGAGTTTAGACACTAGGAGAAGATAAGGAACACACCCATTATCAAGAAATCACATTAGGATTCTCTTTTTAACCTGTTCTTTAAAACACTAGTGCTTAGGAAATCTATTGGAGGCAGAAGCAGTCAAGGGTAGCTTAGGGTTAGGGTTAGGGTTAGGGTTAGGGTACGGCTTAGGGTACGGGTTCGGGTACGGGTTCGGGTACGGCGTAGGGTATGGGTTAGGGTTAGGGTTAGGGTTAGTTTGAGGGTTAGGGCTCGGTTTAGGGTACGGGTTAGGATTAGGGTACGTGTTAGGGTTAGTGTAGGGGTTAGGGTTAGGGTACGCGTTAGGGTTACGGTAGTTATTAAACCTATCCCACTCTCTAGATACCCCTTAGCACGTCAAGGAATATTATTTGGGTGTCCAGCCATGGAGAAGAGTTTAGACACTAGGAGAAGATAAGGAACACACCCATTATCAAGAAATCACATTAGGATTCTCTTTTTAACCTGTTCCTTAAAACACTAGTGCTTAGGAAATCTATTGGAGGCAGAAGCAGTCAAGCGTAGCTTAGGGTTAGGGTTAGGGTTAGGGTACGGCTTAGGGTACGGGTTCGGGTACGGGTTCGGGTACGGGTTCGGGTACGGCGTAGGGTATGTGTTAGGGTTAGGGTTAGGTTTAGTTTGAGGGTTAGGGCTCGGTTTAGGTTACGGGTTACGATTAGGGTACGAGTTAGGGTTAGGGTACGGGTTAGGGTTAGGGTACGCGTTAGGGTTAGGGTAGTTATTAAACCTATCCCACTCTCTAGATACCCCTTAGCACGTCAAAGAATATTATTTAGGGGTCCAGCCATGGAGAAGAGTTTAGACACTAGGAGAAGATAAGGAACACACCCATTATCAAGAAATCACATTAGGATTCTCTTTTTAACCTGTTCCTTAAAACACTAGTGCTTAGGAAATCTATTGGAGGCAGAAGCAGTGAAGGGTAGCTTAGGGTTAGGGTTACGGTTAGGGTTAGGGTTAGTGTTAGGGTACGGATTCGGGTACGGGTTCGGGTACGGCTTAGGGTATGGGTTAGGGTTAGGGTTAGGGTTAGTTTGAGGGTTAGGGCTCGGTTTAGGGTACGGGTTAGGATTAGGGTACGTGTTAGGGTTAGGGTAGGGGTTAGGGTTAGGTTACGCGTTAGGGTTAGGGTAGTTATTAAACCTATCCCACTCTCTAGATACCCCTTAGCACGTCAAGGAATATTATTTGGGGGTCCAGCCATGGAGAAGAGTTTAGACACTAGGAGAAGATAAGGAACACACCCATTATCAAGAAATCACATTAGGATTCTCTTTTTAACCTGTTCCTTAAAACACTAGTGCTTAGGAAATCTATTGGAGGCAGAAGCAGTCAAGGGTAGCTTAGGGTTAGGGTTAGGGTTATTGTTAGGGTAAGGCTTAGGGTACGGGTTCGGGTACGGGTTCGGGTACGGCATAGAGTATGGGTTAGGGTTAGGGTTAGGGTTAGTTTGGGGGTTAGGGCTCGGTTTAGGGTACGGGTCAGGATTAGGGTACGTGTTAGGGTTAGGGTAGGGGTTAGGGTTAGGGTACGCGTTAGGATTACTGTAGTTATTAAACCTATCCCACTCTCTAGATACCCCTTAGCACGTCAAGGAATATTATTTGGGGGTCCAGCCATGGAGAAGAGTTTAGACACTAGGAGAAGATAAGGAACACACCCATTATCAAGAAATCACATTAGGATTCTCTTTTTAACCTGTTCCTTAATACACTACTGCTTAGGAAATCTATTGAAGGCAGAAGCAGTCAAGGGTAGCTTAGGGTTAGGGTTAGGGTTAGGGTACGGCTTAGGGTACGGGTTCGGGTACGGGTTCGGGTACGGGTTTGGGTATGGCGTAGGATAGGGGTTAGGGTTAGGGTTAGGGTTAGTTTGAGGGTTAGGGCTCGGTTTAGGGTATGGGTTAGGATTAGGGTACGTGTTAGGGTTAGGGTAGGGGTTAGGGTTAGGGTACGCGTTAGGGTTAGGGTAGTTATTAAACCTATCCCACTCTCTAGATACCCCTTAGCACGTCAAGGAATATTATTTGGGGGTCCAGCCATGGAGAAGAGTTTAGACACTAGGAGAAGATAAGGAACACACCCATTATCATGAAATCACATTAGGATTCTCTTTTTAACCTGTTCCTTAAAACACTAGTGCTTAGGAAATCTATTGGAGGCAGAAGCAGTCAAGGGTAGCTTAGGGTTAGGGTTAGGGTTAGGGTACGGCTTAGGGTACGGGTTCGGGTCCGGGTTCGGGTACGGCGTAGGGTATGGGTTAGGGTTAGGTTTAGGGTTAGTTTGAGGGTTAGGGCTCGGTTTAGGGTACGGGTTAGGATTTGTGTACGTGTTAGTGTTAGGGTAGAGGTTAGGGTTAGGGTACGCGTTAGGGTTAGGGTAGTTATTAAACCTATCCCACTCTCTAGATACCCCTTAGCACGTCAAGGAATATTATTTGGGGTTCCAGCCATGGAGAAGAGTTTAGACACTAGGAGAAGATAAGGAACACACCCATTATCAAGAAATCACATTAGGATTCTCTTTTTAACCTGTTCCTTAAAACACTAGTGCTTAGGAAATCTATTGGAGGCAGAAGCAGTCAAGGGTAGCTTAGGGTTAGGGTTAGGGTTAGGGTACGGCTTAGGTTACGGGTTCGGGTACGGATTCGGGTACGGGTTTGGGTATGGCGTAGGATATAGTTTAGGGATAGGGTTAGGGTTAGTTTGAGGGTTAGGGCTCGGTTTAGGGTACGGGTTAAGATTAGGGTACGTGTTAGGGTTAGGGTAGGGGTTAGGGTTAGGGTACGCGTTAGGGTTAGGGTAGTTATTAAACCTATCCCACTCTCTAGATACCCCTTAGCACGTCAAGGAATATTATTTGGGTGTCCAGCCATGGAGAAGAGTTTAGACACTAGGAGAAGATAAGGAACACACCCATTATCAAGAAATCACATTAGGATTCTCTTTTTAACCTGTTCCTTAAAACACTAGTGCTTAGGAAATCTATTGGAGGCAGAAGCAGTCAAGGGTAGCTTAGGGTTAGGGTTAGGGTTAGGGTACGGCTTAGGGTACGGGTTCGGGTACGGGTTCGGGTACGGGTTTGGGTATGGCGTAGGATAGGGGTTAGGGTTAGGGTTAGGGTTAGTTTGAGGGTTAGGGCTCGGTTTAGGGTACGCGTTAGGATTAGGGTACGTGTTAGGGTTAGGGTAGGGGTTAGGGTTAGGGTACGCGTTAGGGTTAGGGTAGATATTAAACCTATCCCACTCTCTAGATACCCCTTAGCACGTCAAGGAATATTATTTGGGGGTCCAGCCATGGAGAAGAGTTTAGACACTAGGAGAAGATAAGGAACACACCCATTATCAAGAAATCACATTAGGATTCTCTTTTTAACCTGTTCTTTAAAACACTAGTGCTTAGGAAATCTATTGGAGGCAGAAGCAGTCAAGGGTAGCTTAGGGTTAGGGTTAGGGTTAGTGTTAGGGTACGGCTTAGGGTACGGGTTCGGGTACGGGTTCGGGTACGGCGTAGGGTATGGGTTAGGGTTAGGGTTAGGGTTAGTTTGAGGGTTAGGGCTCGGTTTAGGGTACGGGTTAGGATTAGGGTACGTGTTAGGGTTAGTGTAGGGGTTAGGGTTAGGGTACGCGTTAGGGTTACGGTAGTTATTAAACCTATCCCGCTCTCTAGATACCCCTTAGCACGTCAAGGAATATTATTTGGGTGTCCAGCCATGGAGAAGAGTTTAGACACTAGGAGAAGATAAGGAACACACCCATTATCAAGAAATCACATTAGGATTCTCTTTTTAACCTGTTCCTTAAAACACTAGTGCTTAGGAAATCTATTGGAGGCAGAAGCAGTCAAGGGTAGCTTAGGGTTAGGGTTAGGGTTAGGGTACGGCTTAGGGTACGGGTTCGGGTCCGGGTTCGGGTACGGCGTAGGGTATTGGTTAGGGTTAGGGTTAGGGTTAGTTTGAGGGTTAGGGCTCGGTTTAGGGTACGGGTTAGGATTTGTGTACGTGTTAGGGTTAGGGTAGAGGTTAGGGTTAGGGTACGCGTTAGGGTTAGGGTAGTTATTAAACCTATCCCACTCTCTAGATACCCCTTAGCACGTCAAGGAATATTATTTGGGGGTCCAGCCATGGAGAAGAGTTTAGATACTAGGAGAAGATAAGGAACACACCCATTATCAAAAAATCACATTAGGATTCTCTTTTTAACCTGTTCCTTAAAACACTAGTGCTTAGGAAATCTATTGGAGGCAGAAGCAGTCAAGGGTAGCTTAGGGTTAGGGTTAGGGTTAGGGTTAGGGTTAGGGTACGGCTTAGGGTACGGGTTCGGGTACGGGTTCGGGTACGGCATAGGGTATGGGTTAGGGTTAGGGTTAGGGTTAGTTTGAGGGTTAGGGCTCGGTTTAGGGTACGGGTTAGGATTAGGGTACGTGTTAGGGTTAGGGTAGGGGTTAGGGTTAGGGTACGTGTTAGGGTTAGTGTAGTTATTAAACCTATCCCACTCTCTAGATACCCCTTAGCACGTCAAGGAATATTATTTGGGGTTCCAGCCATGGAGAAGAGTTTAGACAATAGGAGAAGATAAGGAACACACCCATTATCAAGAAATCACATTAGGATTCTCTTTTTAACCTGTTCCTTAAAACACTAGTGCTTAGGAAATCTATTGGAGGCAGAAGCAGTCAAGGGTAGCTTAGGGTTAGGGTTAGGGTTAGGGTACGGCTTAGGTTACGGGTTCGGGTACGGATTCGGGTACGGGTTTGGGTATGGCGTAGGATATGGTTTAGGGATAGGGTTAGGGTTAGTTTGAGGGTTAGGGCTCGGTTTAGGGTACGGGTTAAGATTAGGGTACGTGTTAGGGTTAGGGTAGGGGTTAGGGTTAGGGTACGCGTTAGGGTTAGGGTAGTTATTAAACCTATCCCACTCTCTAGATACCCCTTAGCACGTCAAGGAATATTATTTGGGTGTCCAGCCATGGAGAAGAGTTTAGACACTAGGAGAAGATAAGGAACACACCCATTATCAAGAAATCACATTAGGATTCTCTTTTTAACCTGTTCCTTAAAACACTAGTGCTTAGGAAATCTATTGGAGGCAGAAGCAGTCAACGGTAGCTTAGGGTTAGGGTTAGGGTTAGGGTACGGCTTAGGGTACGGGTTCGGGTACGGGTTCGGGTACGGGTTTGGGTATGGCGTAGGATAGGGGTTAGGGTTAGGGTTAGGGTTAGTTTGAGGGTTAGGGCTCGGTTTAGGGTACGCGTTAGGATTAGGGTACGTGTTAGGGTTAGGGTAGGGGTTAGGGTTAGGGTACGCGTTAGGGTTAGGGTAGTTATTAAACCTATCCCACTCTCTAGATACCCCTTAGCACGTCAAGGAATATTATTTGGGGGTCCAGCCATGGAGAAGAGTTTAGACACTAGGAGAAGATAAGGAACACACCCATTATCAAGAAATCACATTAGGATTCTCTTTTTAACCTGTTCTTTAAAACACTAGTGCTTAGGAAATCTATTGGAGGCAGAAGCAGTCAAGGGTAGCTTAGGGTTAGGGTTAGGGTTAGTGTTAGGGTACGGCTTAGGGTACGGGTTCGGGTACGGGTTCGGGTACGGCGTAGGGTATGGGTTAGGGTTAGGGTTAGGGTTAGTTTGAGGGTTAGGGCTCGGTTTAGGGTACGGGTTAGGATTAGGGTACGTGTTAGGGTTAGTGTAGGGGTTAGGGTTAGGGTACGCGTTAGGTTTACGGTAGTTATTAAACCTATCCCACTCTCTAGATACCCCTTAGCACGTCAAGGAATATTATTTGGGTGTCCAGCCATGGAGAAGAATTTAGACACTAGGAGAAGATAAGGAACACACCCATTATCAAGAAATCACATTAGGATTCTCTTTTTAACCTGTTCCTTAAAACACTAGTGCTTAGGAAATCTATTGGAGGCAGAAGCAGTCAAGGGTAGCTTAGGGTTAGGGTTAGGGTTAGGGTACGGCTTAGGGTACGGGTTCGGGTCCGGGTTCAGGTACGGCGTAGGGTATGGGTTAGGGTTAGGGTTAGGGTTAGTTTGAGGGTTAGGGCTCGGTTTAGGGTACGGGTTAGGATTTGTGTACGTGTTAGGGTTAGGGTAGAGGTTAGGGTTAGGGTACGCGTTAGGGTTAGGGTAGTTATTAAACCTATCCCACTCTCTAGATACCCCTTAGCACGTCAAGGAATATTATTTGGGGGTCCAGCCATGGAGAAGAGTTTAGACACTAGGAGAAGATAAGGAACACACCCATTATCAAAAAATCACATTAGGATTCTCTTTTTAACCTGTTCCTTAAAACACTAGTGCTTAGGAAATCTATTGGAGGCAGAAGCAGTCAAGGGTAGCTTAGGGTTAGGGTTAGGGTTAGGGTTAGGGTTAGGGTACGGCTTAGGGTACGGGTTCGGGTACGGGTTCGGGTACGGCATAGGGTATGGGTTAGGGTTAGGGTTAGGGTTAGTTTGAGGGTTAGGGCTCGGTTTAGGGTACGGGTTAGGATTAGGGTACGTGTTAGGGTTAGGGTAGGGGTTAGGGTTAGGGTACGTGTTTGGGTTAGTGTAGTTATTAAACCTATCCCACTCTCTAGATACCCCTTAGCACGTCAAGGAATATTATTTGGGGTTCCAGCCATGGAGAAGAGTTTAGACACTAGGAGAAATAAGAAACACACCCATTATCAAGAAATCACATTAGGATTCTCTTTTTAACCTGTTCCTTAAAACACTAGTGCTTAGGAAATCTATTGGAGGCAGAAGCAGTCAAGGGTAGCTTAGGGTTAGGGTTAGGGTTAGGGTACGGCTTAGGTTACGGGTTCGGGTACAGATTCGGGTACGGGTTTGGGTATGGCGTAGGATATGGTTTAGGGATAGGGTTAGGGTTACTTTGAGGGTTAGGGCTCGGTTTAGGGTACGGGTTAAGATTAGGGTACGTGTTAGGGTTAGGGTAGGGGTTAGGGTTAGGGTACGCGTTAGGGTTAGGGTAGTTATTAAACCTATCCCGCTCTCTAGATACCCCTTAGCACGTCAAGGAATATTATTTGGGTGTCCAGCCATGGAGAAGAGTTTAGACACTAGGAGAAGATAAGGAACACACCCATTATCAAGAAATCACATTAGGATTCTCTTTTTAACCTGTTCCTTAAAACACTAGTGCTTAGGAAATCTATTGGAGGCAGAAGCAGTCAAGGGTAGCTTAGGGTTAGGGTTAGGGTTAGGGTACGGCTTAGGGTACGGGTTCGGGTCCGGGTTCGGGTACGGCGTAGGGTATGGGTTAGGGTTAGGGTTAGGGTTAGTTTGAGGGTTAGGGCTCGGTTTAGGGTACGGGTTAGGATTTGTGTACGTGTTAGGGTTAGGGTAGAGGTTAGGGTTAGGGTACGCGTTAGGGTTAGGGTAGTTATTAAACCTATCCCACTCTCTAGATACCCCTTAGCACGTCAAGGAATATTATTTGGGGGTCCAGCCATGGAGAAGAGTTTAGATACTAGGAGAAGATAAGGAACACACCCATTATCAAAAAATCACATTAGGATTCTCTTTTTAACCTGTTCCTTAAAACACTAGTGCTTAGGAAATCTATTGGAGGCAGAAGCAGTCAAGGGTAGCTTAGGGTTAGGGTTAGGGTTAGGGTTAGGGTTAGGGTACGGCTTAGGGTACGGGTTCGGGTACGGGTTCGGGTACGGCATAGGGTATGGGTTAGGGTTAGGGTTAGGGTTAGTTTGAGGGTTAGGGCTCGGTTTAGGGTACGGGTTAGGATTAGGGTACGTGTTAGGGTTAGGGTAGGGGTTAGGGTTAGGGTACGTGTTAGGGTTAGTGTAGTTATTAAACCTATCCCACTCTCTAGATACCCCTTAGCACGTCAAGGAATATTATTTGGGGTTCCAGCCATGGAGAAGAGTTTAGACACTAGGAGAAGATAAGGAACACACCCATTATCAAGAAATCACATTAGGATTCTCTTTTTAACCTGTTCCTTAAAACACTAGTGCTTAGGAAATCTATTGGAGGCAGAAGCAGTCAAGGGTAGCTTAGGGTTAGGGTTAGGGTTAGGGTACGGCTTAGGTTACGGGTTCGGGTACGGATTCGGGTACGGGTTTGGGTATGGCGTAGGATATGGTTTAGGGATAGGGTTAGGGTTAGTTTGAGGGTTAGGGCTCGGTTTAGGGTACGGGTTAAGATTAGGGTACGTGTTAGGGTTAGGGTAGGGGTTAGGGTTAGGGTACGCGTTAGGGTTAGGGTAGTTATTAAACCTATCCCACTCTCTAGATACCCCTTAGCACGTCAAGGAATATTATTTGGGTGTCCAGCCATGGAGAAGAGTTTAGACACTAGGAGAAGATAAGGAACACACCCATTATCAAGAAATCACATTAGGATTCTATTTTTAACCTGTTCCTTAAAACACTAGTGCTTAGGAAATCTATTGGAGGCAGAAGCAGTCAAGGGTAGCTTAGGGTTAGGGTTAGGGTTAGGGTACGGCTTAGGGTACGTGTTCGGGTACGGGTTCGGGTACGGGTTTGGGTATGGCGTAGGATAGGGGTTAGGGTTAGGGTTAGGGTTAGTTTGAGGGTTAGGGCTCGGTTTAGGGTACGCGTTAGGATTAGGGTACGTGTTAGGGTTAGGGTAGGGGTTAGGGTTAGGGTACGCGTTAGGGTTAGGGTAGTTATTAAACCTATCCCACTCTCTAGATACCCCTTAGCACGTCAAGGAATATTATTTGGGGGTCCAGCCATGGAGAAGAGTTTAGACACTAGGAGAAGATAAGGAACACACCCATTATCAAGAAATCACATTAGGATTCTCTTTTTAACCTGTTCCTTAAAACACTAGTGCTTAGGAAATCTATTGGAGGCAGAAGCAGTCAAGGGTAGCTTAGGGTTAGGGTTAGGGTTAGGGTACGGCTTAGGGTACGGGTTCGGGTCCGGGTTCGGGTACGGCGTAGGGTATGGTTTAGGGTTAGGGTTAGGGTTAGTTTGAGGGTTAGGGCTCGGTTTAGGGTACGGGTTAGGATTTGTGTACGTGTTAGGGTTAGGGTAGAGGTTAGGGTTAGGGTACGCGTTAGGGTTAGGGTAGTTATTAAACCTATCCCACTCTCTAGATACCCCTTAGCACGTCAAGGAATATTATTTGGGGGTCCAGCCATGGAGAAGAGTTTAGATACTGGGAGAAGATAAGGAACACACCCATTATCAAAAAATCACATTAGGATTCTCTTTTTAACCTGTTCCTTAAAACACTAGTGCTTAGGAAATCTATTGGAGGCAGAAGCAGTCAAGGGTAGCTTAGGGTTAGGGTTAGGGTTAGGGTTAGGGTTAGGGTACGGCTTAGGGTACGGGTTCGGGTACGGGTTCGGGTACGGCATAGGGTATGGGTTAGGGTTAGGGTTAGGGTTAGTTTGAGGGTTAGGGCTCGGTTTAGGGTACGGGTTAGGATTAGGGTACGTGTTAGGGTTAGGGTAGGGGTTAGGGTTAGGGTACGTGTTAGGGTTAGTGTAGTTATTAAACCTATCCCACTCTCTAGATACCCCTTAGCACGTCAAGGAATATTATTTGGGGTTCCAGCCATGGAGAAGAGTTTAGACACTAGGAGAAGATAAGGAACACACCCATTATCAAGAAATCACATTAGGATTCTCTTTTTAACCTGTTCCTTAAAACACTAGTGCTTAGGAAATCTATTGGAGGCAGAAGCAGTCAAGGGTAGCTTAGGTTTAGGGTTAGGGTTAGGGTACGGCTTAGGTTACGGGTTCGGGTACGGATTCGGGTACGGGTTTGGGTATGGCGTAGGATATGGTTTAGGGATAGGGTTAGGGTTAGTTTGAGGGTTAGGGTTAGGGTTAGGGTTAGGGTTAGGGTTAGGGTTAGGGTTAGGGTACGGGTTCGGGTCCGGGTTCAGGGTTAGGGTTAGGGTTAGGGTTAGGGTTAGGGTTAGGGTTAGGGTTAGGGTTAGGGTTACGGTTAGGGTTAGGGTTAGTGTTAGGGTACGGATTCGGGTACGGGTTCGGGTACGGCGTAGGGTATGGGTTAGGGTTAGGGTTAGGGTTAGTTTGAGGGTTAGGGCTCGGTTTAGGGTACGGGTTAGGATTAGGGTACGTGTTAGGGTTAGGGTAGGGGTTAGGGTTAGGGTACGCGTTAGGGTTAGGGTAGTTATTAAACCTATCCCACTCTCTAGATACCCCTTAGCACGTCAAGGAATATTATTTGGGGGTCCAGCCATGGAGAAGAGTTTAGACACTAGGAGAAGATAAGGAACACACCCATTATCAAGAAATCACATTAGGATTCTCTTTTAACCTGTGCCTTAAAACACTAGTGCTTAGGAAATCTATTGGAGGCAGAATCAGTCAAGGGTAGCTTAGGGTTAGGGTTAGGGTTAGGGTACGGCTTAGGGTACGGGTTCGGGTACGGGTTCGGGTACGGGTTCGGGTACGGCGTAGGGTATGTGTTAGGGTTAGGGTTAGGTTTAGTTTGAGGGTTAGGGCTCGGTTTAGGTTACGGGTTACGATTAGGGTACGAGTTAGGGTTAGGGTACGGGTTAGGGTTAGGGTACGCGTTAGGGTTAGGGTAGTTATTAAACCTATCCCACTCTCTAGATACCCCTTAGCACGTCAAAGAATATTATTTAGGGGTCCAGCCATGGAGAAGAGTTTAGACACTAGGAGAAGATAAGGAACACACCCATTATCAAGATATCACATTAGGATTCTCTTTTTAACCTGTTCCTTAAAACACTAGTGCTTAGGAAATCTATTGGAGGCAGAAGCAGTGAAGGGTAGCTTAGGGTTAGGGTTACGGTTAGGGTTAGGGTTAGTGTTAGGGTACGGATTCGGGTACGGGTTCGGGTACGGCGTAGGGTATGGGTTAGGGTTAGGGTTAGGGTTAGTTTGAGGGTTAGGGCTCGGTTTAGGGTACGGGTTAGGATTAGGGTACGTGTTAGGGTTAGGGTAGGGGTTAGGGTTAGGTTACGCGTTAGGGTTAGGGTAGTTATTAAACCTATCCCACTCTCTAGATACCCCTTAGCACGTCAAGGAATATTATTTGGGGGTCCAGCCATGGAGAAGAGTTTAGACACTAGGAGAAGATAAGGAACACACCCATTATCAAGAAATCACATTAGGATTCTCTTTTTAACCTGTTCCTTAAAACACTAGTGCTTAGGAAATCTATTGGAGGCAGAAGCAGTCAAGGGTAGCTTAGGGTTAGGGTTAGGGTTATTGTTAGGGTAAGGCTTAGGGTACGGGTTCGGGTACGGGTTCGGGTACGGCATAGGGTATGGGTTAGGGTTAGGGTTAGGGTTAGTTTGGGGGTTAGGGCTCGGTTTAGGGTACGGGTTAGGATTAGGGTACGTGTTAGGGTTAGGGTAGGCGTTAGGGTTAGGGTACGCGTTAGGATTACTGTAGTTATTAAACCTATCCCACTCTCTAGATACCCCTTAGCACGTCAAGGAATATTATTTGGGGGTCCAGCCATGGAGAAGAGTTTAGACACTAGGAGAAGATAAGGAACACACCCATTATCAAGAAATCACATTAGGATTCTCTTTTTAACCTGTTCCTTAAAACACTAGTGCTTAGGAAATCTATTGAAGGCAGAAGCAGTCAAGGGTAGCTTAGGGTTAGGGTTAGGGTTAGGGTACGGCTTAGGGTACGGGTTCGGGTACGGGTTCGGGTACGGGTTTGGGTATGGCGTAGGATAGGGGTTAGGGTTAGGGTTAGGGTTAGTTTGAGGGTTAGGGCTCGGTTTAGGGTATGGGTTAGGATTAGGGTACGTGTTAGGGTTAGGGTAGGGGTTAGGGTTAGGGTACGCGTTAGGGTTAGGGTAGTTATTAAACCTATCCCACTCTCTAGATACCCCTTAGCACGTCAAGGAATATTATTTGGGGGTCCAGCCATGGAGAAGAGTTTAGACACTAGGAGAAGATAAGGAACACACCCATTATCAAGAAATCACATTAGGATTCTCATTTTAACCTGTTCCTTAAAACACTAGTGCTTAGGAAATCTATTGGAGGCAGAAGCAGTCAAGGGTAGCTTAGGGTTAGGGTTAGGGTTTGGGTTAGGTTTAGGGTACGGCTTAGGGTACGGGTTCGGGTCCGGGTTCGGGTACGGCGTAGGGTATGGGTTAGGGTTAGGTTTAGGGTTAGTTTGAGGGTTAGGGCTCGGTTTAGGGTACGGGTTAGGATTTGTGTACGTGTTAGGGTTAGGGTAGAGGTTAGGGTTAGGGTATGCGTTAGGGTTAGGGTAGTTATTAAACCTATCCCACTCTCTAGATACCCCTTAGCACGTCAAGGAATATTATTTGGGGGTCCAGCCATGGAGAAGAGTTTAGACACTAGGAGAAGATAAGGAACACACCCATTATCAAAAAATCACATTAGGATTCTCTTTTTAACCTGTTCCTTAAAACACTAGTGCTTAGGAAATCTATTGGAGGCAGAAGCAGTCAAGGGTAGCTTAGGGTTAGGGTTAGGGTTAGGGTTAGGGTTAGGGTACGGCTTAGGGTACGGGTTCGGGTACGGGTTCGGGTACGGCATAGGGTATGGGTTAGGGTTAGGGTTAGGGTTAGTTTGAGGGTTAGGGCTCGGTTTAGGGTACGGGTTAGGATTAGGGTACGTGTTAGGGTTAGGGTAGGGGTTAGGGTTAGGGTACGTGTTAGGGTTAGTGTAGGTATTAAACCTATCCCACTCTCTAGATACCCCTTAGCACGTCAAGGAATATTATTTGGGGTTCCAGCCATGGAGAAGAGTTTAGACACTAGGAGAAGATAAGGAACACACCCATTATCAAGAAATCACATTAGGATTCTCTTTTTAACCTGTTCCTTAAAACACTAGTGCTTAGGAAATCTATTGGAGGCAGAAGGAGTCAAGGGTAGCTTAGGGTTAGGGTTAGGGTTAGGGTACGGCTTAGGTTACGGGTTCGGGTACGGATTCGGGTACGGGTTTGGGTATGGCGTAGGATATGGTTTAGGGATAGGGTTATGGTTAGTTTGAGGGTTAGGGCTCGGTTTAGGGTACGGGTTAAGATTAGGGTACGTGTTAGGGTTAGGGTAGGGGTTAGGGTTAGGGTACGCGTTAGGGTTAGGGTAGTTATTAAACCTATCCCACTCTCTAGATACCCCTTAGCACGTCAAGGAATATTATTTGGGTGTCCAGCCATGGAGAAGAGTTTAGACACTAGGAGAAGATAAGGAACACACCCATTATCAAGAAATCACATTAGGATTCTCTTTTTAACCTGTTCCTTAAAACACTAGTGCTTAGGAAATCTATTGGAGGCAGAAGCAGTCAAGGGTAGCTTAGGGTTAGGGTTAGGGTTAGGGTACGGCTTAGGGTACGGGTTCGGGTACGGGTTCGGGTACGGGTTTGGGTATGGCGTAGGATAGGGGTTAGGGTTAGGGTTAGGGTTAGTTTGAGGGTTAGGGCTCGGTTTAGGGTACGCGTAAGGATTAGGGTACGTGTTAGGGTTAGGGTAGGTGTTAGGGTTAGGGTACGCGTTAGGGTTAGGGTAGTTATTAAACCTATCCCACTCTCTAGATACCCCTTAGCACGTCAAGGAATATTATTTGGGGGTCCAGCCATGGAGAAGAATTTAGACACTAGGAGAAGATAAGGAACACACCCATTATCAAGAAATCACATTAGGATTCTCTTTTTAACCTGTTCCTTAAAACACTAGTGCTTAGGAAATCTATTGGAGGCAGAAGCAGTCAAGGGTAGCTTAGGGTTAGGGTTAGGGTTAGTGTTAGGGTACGGCTTAGGGTACGGGTTCGGGTACGGGTTCGGGTACGGCGTAGGGTATGGGTTAGGGTTAGGGTTAGGGTTAGTTTGAGGGTTAGGGCTCGGTTTAGGGTACGGGTTAGGATTAGGGTACGTGTTAGGGTTAGTGTAGGGGTTAGGGTTAGGGTACGCGTTAGGGTTACGGTAGTTATTAAACCTATCCCACTTTCTAGATACCCCTTAGCACGTCAAGGAATATTATTTGGGTGTCCAGCCATGGAGAAGAGTTTAGACACTAGGAGAAGATAAGGAACACACCCATTATCAAGAAATCACATTAGGATTCTCTTTTTAACCTGTTCCTTAAAACACTAGTGCTTAGGAAATCTATTGGAGGCAGAAGCAGTCATGGGTAGCTTAGGGTTAGGGTTAGGGTTAGGGTACGGCTTAGGGTACGGGTTCGGGTCCGGGTTCGGGTACGGCGTAGGGTATGGGTTAGGGTTAGGGTTAGGGTTAGTTTGAGGGTTAGGGCTCGGTTTAGGGTACGGGTTAGGATTTGTGTACGTGTCAGGGTTAGGGTTGAGGTTAGGGTTAGGGTACGCGTTAGGGTTAGGGTAGTTATTAAACCTATCCCACTCTCTAGATACCCCTTAGCACGTCAAGGAATATTATTTGGGGGTCCAGCCATGGAGAAGAGTTTAGACACTAGGAGAAGATAAGGAACACACCCATTATCAAAAAATCACATTAGGATTCTCTTTTTAACCTGTTCCTTAAAACACTAGTGCTTAGGAAATCTATTGGAGGCAGAAGCAGTCAAGGGTAGCTTAGGGTTAGGTTTAGGGTTAGGGTTAGGGTTAGGGTACGTCTTAGGGTACGTGTTCGGGTACGGGTTCGGGTACGGCATAGGGTATGGGTTAGGGTTAGGGTTAGGGTTAGTTTGAGGGTTAGGGCTCGGTTTAGGGTATGGGTTAGGATTAGGGTACGTGTTAGGGTTAGGGTAGGGGTTAGGGTTAGGGTACGTGTTAGGGTTAGTGTAGTTATTAAACCTATCCCACTCTCTAGATACCCCTTAGCACGTCAAGGAATATTATTTGGGGTTCCAGCCATGGAGAAGAGTTTAGACACTAGGAGAAGATAAGGAACACACCCATTATCAAGAAATCACATTAGGATTCTCTTTTTAACCTGTTCCTTAAAACACTAGTGCTTAGGAAATCTATTGGAGGCAGAAGCAGTCAAGGGTAGCTTAGGGTTAGGGTTAGGGTTAGGGTACGGCTTAGGGTACGGGTTAGGGTCCGGGTTCGGCTACGGCGTAGGGTATGGGTTAGGGTTAGGGTTAGGGTTAGTTTGAGGGTTAGGGCTCGGTTTAGGGTACGGGTTAGGATTTGTGTACGTGTTAGGGTTAGGGTAGAGGTTAGGGTTAGGGTACGCGTTAGGGTTAGGGTAGTTATTAAACCTATCCCACTCTCTAGATACCCCTTAGCACGTCAAGGAATATTATTTGGGGGTCCAGACATGGAGAAGAGTTTAGACACTAGGAGAAGATAAGGAACACACCCATTATCAAAAAATCACATTAGGATTCTCTTTTTAACCTGTTCCTTAAAACACTAGTGCTTAGGAAATCTATTGGAGGCAGAAGCAGTCAAGGGTAGCTTAGGGTTAGGGTTAGGGTTAGGGTACGGCTTAGGGTACGGGTTCGGGTACGGGTTCGGGTACGGGTTCGGGTACGGCATAGGGTATGGGTTAGGGTTAGGGTTAGGGTTAGTTTGAGGGTTAGGGCTCGGTTTAGGGTACGGGTTAAGATTAGGGTACGTGTTAGGGTTAGGGTAGGGGTTAGGGTTAGGGTACGTGTTAGGGTTAGTGTAGTTATTAAACCTATCCCACTCTCTAGATACCCCTTAGCACGTCAAGGAATATTATTTGGGGGTCCAGCCATGGAGAAGAGTTTAGACACTAGGAGAAATAAGAAACACACCCATTATCAAGAAATCACATTAGGATTCTCTTTTTAACCTGTTCCTTAAAACACTAGTGCTTAGGAAATCTATTGGAGGCAGAAGCAGTCAAGGGTAGCTTAGGGTTAGGGTTAGGGTTAGGGTACGGCTTAGGTTACGGGTTCGGGTACGGATTCGGGTACGGGTTTGGGTATGGCGTAGGATATGGTTTAGGGATAGGGTTAGGGTTAGTTTGAGGGTTAGGGCTCGGTTTAGGGTACGGGTTAAGATTAGGGTACGTGTTAGGGTTAGGGTAGGGGTTAGGGTTAGGGTACGCGTTAGGGTTAGGGTAGTTATTAAACCTATCCCACTCTCTAGATACCCCTTAGCACGTCAAGGAATATTATTTGGGTGTCCAGCCATGGAGAAGAGTTTAGACACTAGGAGAAGATAAGGAACACACCCATTATCAAGAAATCACATTAGGATTCTCTTTTTAACCTGTTCCTTAAAACACTAGTGCTTAGGAAATCTATTGGAGGCAGAAGCAGTCAAGGGTAGCTTAGGGTTAGGGTTAGGGTTAGGGTACGGCTTAGGGTACGGGTTCGGGTACGGGTTCGGGTACGGGTTTGGGTATGGCGTAGGATAGGGGTTAGGGTTAGGGTTAGGGTTAGTTTGAGGGTTAGGGCTCGGTTTAGGGTACGCGTTAGGATTAGGGTACGTGTTAGGGTTAGGGTAGGGGTTAGGGTTAGGGTACGCGTTAGGGTTAGGGTAGTTATTAAACCTATCCCACTCTCTAGATACCCCTTAGCACGTCAAGGAATATTATTTGGGGGTCCAGCCATGGAGAAGAGTTTAGACACTAGGAGAAGATAAGGAACACACCCATTATCAAGAAATCACATTAGGATTCTCTTTTTAACCTGTTCTTTAAAACACTAGTGCTTAGGAAATCTATTGGAGGCAGAAGCAGTCAAGGGTAGCTTAGGGTTAGGGTTAGGGTTAGTGTTAGGGTACGGCTTAGGGTACGGGTTCGGGTACGGGTTCGGGTACGGCGTAGGGTATGGGTTAGGGTTAGGGTTAGGGTTAGTTTGAGGGTTAGGGCTCGGTTTAGGGTACGGGTTAGGATTAGGGTACGTGTTAGGGTTAGTGTAGGGGTTAGGGTTAGGGTACGCGTTAGGGTTACGGTAGTTATTAAACCTATCCCACTCTCTAGATACCCCTTAGCACGTCAAGGAATATTATTTGGGTGTCCAGCCATGGAGAAGAGTTTAGACACTAGGAGAAGATAAGGAACACACCCATTATCAAGAAATCACATTAGGATTCTCTTTTTAACCTGTTCCTTAAAACACTAGTGCTTAGGAAATCTATTGGAGGCAGAAGCAGTCAAGGGTAGCTTAGGGTTAGGGTTAGGGTTAGGGTACGGCTTAGGGTACGGGTTCGGGTCCGGGTTCGGGTACGGCGTAGGGTATGGGTTAGGGTTAGGGTTAGGGTTAGTTTGAGGGTTAGGGTTCGGTTTAGGGTACGGGTTAGGATTTGTGTACGTGTTAGGGTTAGGGTAGAGGTTAGGGTTAGGGTACGCGTTAGGGTTAGGGTAGTTATTAAACCTATCCCACTCTCTAGATACCCCTTAGCACGTCAAGGAATATTATTTGGGGGTCCAGCCATGGAGAAGATTTTAGACACTAGGAGAAGATAAGGAACACACCCATTATCAAAAAATCACATTAGGATTCTCTTTTTAACCTGTTCCTTAAAACACTAGTGCTTAGGAAATCTATTGGAGGCAGAAGCAGTCAAGGGTAGCTTAGGGTTAGGGTTAGGGTTAGGGTTAGGGTTAGGGTACGGCTTAGGGTACGGGTTCGGGTACGGGTTCCGATACGGCATAGGGTATGGGTTAGGGTTAGGGTTAGGGTTAGTTTGAGGGTTAGGGCTCGGTTTAGGGTACGGGTTAGGATTAGGGTACGTGTTAGGGTTAGGGTAGGGGTTAGGGTTAGGGTACGTGTTAGGGTTAGTGTAGTTATTAAACCTATCCCACTCTCTAGATATCCCTTAGCACGTCAAGGAATATTATTAGGGGTTCCAGCCATGGAGAAGAGTTTAGACACTAGGAGAAGATAAGGAACACACCCATTATCAAGAAATCACATTAGGATTCTCTTTTTAACCTGTTCCTTAAAACACTAGTGCTTAGGAAATCTATTGGAGGCAGAAGCAGTCAAGGGTAACTTAGGGTTAGGGTTAGGGTTAGGGTACGGCTTAGGGTACGGGTTCGGGTCCGGGTTCAGGTACGGCGTAGGGTATGGGTTAGGGTTAGGGTTAGGGTTAGTTTGAGGGTTAGGGCTCGGTTTAGGGTACGGGTTAGGATTTGTGTACGTGTTAGGGTTAGGGTAGAGGTTAGGGTTAGGGTACGCGTTAGGGTTAGGGTAGTTATTAAACCTATCCCACTCTCTAGATACCCCTTAGCACGTCAAGGAATATTATTTGGGGGTCCAGACATGGAGAAGAGTTTAGACACTAGGAGAAGATAAGGAACACACCCATTATCAAAAAATCACATTAGGATTCTCTTTTTAACCTGTTCCTTAAAACACTAGTGCTTAGAAAATCTATTGGAGGCAGAAGCAGTCAAGGGTAGCTTAGGGTTAGGGTTAGGGTTAGGGTTAGGGTTAGGGTACGGCTTAGGGTACGGGTTCGGGTACGGGTTCGGGTACGGCATAGGGTATGGGTTAGGGTTAGGGTTAGGGTTAGTTTGAGGGTTAGGGCTCGGTTTAGGGTACGGGTTAGGATTAGGGTACGTGTTAGGGTTAGGGTAGGGGTTAGGGTTAGGGTACGTGTTAGGGTTAGTGTAGTTATTAAACCTATCCCACTCTCTAGATACCCCTTAGCACGTCAAGGAATATTATTTGGGGTTCCAGCCATGGAGAAGAGTTTAGACACTAGGAGAAATAAGAAACACACCCATTATCAAGAAATCACATTAGGATTCTCTTTTTAACCTGTTCCTTAAAACACTAGTGCTTAGGAAATCTATTGGAGGCAGAAGCAGTCAAGGGTAGCTTAGGGTTAGGGTTAGGGTTAGGGTACGGCTTAGGTTACGGGTTCGGGTACAGATTCGGGTACGGGTTTGGGTATGGCGTAGGATATGGTTTAGGGATAGGGTTAGGGTTAGTTTGAGGGTTAGGGCTCGGTTTAGGGTACGGGTTAAGATTAGGGTACGTGTTAGGGTTAGGGTAGGGGTTAGGGTTAGGGTACGCGTTAGGGTTAGGGTAGTTATTAAACCTATCCCGCTCTCTAGATACCCCTTAGCACGTCAAGGAATATTATTTGGGTGTCCAGCCATGGAGAAGAGTTTAGACATTAGGAGAAGATAAGGAACACACCCATTATCAAGAAATCACATTAGGATTCTCTTTTTAACCTGTTCCTTAAAACACTAGTGCTTAGGAAATCTATTGGAGGCAGAAGCAGTCAAGGGTAGCTTAGGGTTAGGGTTAGGGTTAGGGCTAGGGTTAGGGCACGGCTTAGGGTACGGGTTCGGGTACGGGTTCGGGTACGGCTTAGGGTATGGGTTAGTTTTAGGGTTAGGGTTAGTTTGAGGGTTAGGGCTCGGTTTAGGGTACGGGTTAGGATTAGGGTACGTGTTAGGGTTAGGGTAGGGGTTAGGGTTAGGGTACGCGTTAGGGTTAGGGTAGTTATTAAACCTATCCCACTCTCTAGATACCCCTTAGCACGTCAAGGAATATTATTTTGGGGGTCCAGCCATGGAGAAGAGTTTAGACACTAGGAGAAGATAAGGAACACACCCATTATCAAGAAATCACATTAGGATTCTCTTTTTAACCTGTTCCTTAAAACACTAGTGCTTAGGAAATCTATTGGAGGCAGAATCAGTCAAGGGTAGCTTAGGGTTAGGGTTAGGGTTAGGGTACGGCTTAGGGTACGGGTTCGGGTACGGGTTCGGGTACGGGTTCGGGTACGGCGTAGGGTATGGGTTAGGGTTAGGGTTAGGTTTAGTTTGAGGGTTAGGGCTCGGTTTAGGTTACGGGTTACGATTAGGGTACGAGTTAGGGTTAGGGTACGGGTTAGGGTTAGGGTACGCGTTAGGGTTAGGGTAGTTATTAAACCTATCCCACTCTCTAGATACCCCTTAGCACGTCAAAGAATATTATTTGGGGGTCCAGCCATGGAGAAGAGTTTAGACAGTAGGAGAAGATAAGGAACACACCCATTATCAAGAAATCACATTAGGATTCTCTTTTTAACCTGTTCCTTAAAACACTAGTGCTTAGGAAATCTATTGGAGGCAGAAGCAGTGAAGGGTAGCTTAGGGTTAGGGTTATGGTTAGGGTTAGGGTTAGTGTTAGGGTACGGATTCGGGTACGGTTTCGGGTACGGCGTAGGGTATGGGTTAGGGTTAGGGTTAGGGTTAGTTTGAGGGTTAGGGCTCGGTTTAGGGTATGGGTTAGGATTAGGGTACGTGTTAGGGTTAGGGTAGGGGTTAGGGTTAGGGTACGCGTTAGGGTTAGGGTAGTTATTAAACCTATCCCACTCTCTAGATACCCCTTAGCACGTCAAGGAATATTATTTGGGGGTCCAGCCATGGAGAAGAGTTTAGACACTAGGAGAAGATAAGGAACACACCCATTATCAAGAAATCACATTAGGATTCTCTTTTTAACCTGTGCCTTAAAACACTAGTGCTTAGGAAATCTATTGGAGGCAGAATCAGTCAAGGGTAGCTTAGGGTTAGGGTTAGGGTTAGGGTACGGCTTAGGGTACGGGTTCGGGTACGGGTTCGGGTACGGGTTCGGGTACGGCGTAGGGTATGTGTTAGGGTTAGGGTTAGGTTTAGTTTGAGGGTTAGGGCTCGGTTTAGGTTACGGGTTACGATTAGGGTACGAGTTAGGGTTAGGGTACGGGTTAGGGTTAGGGTACGCGTTAGGGTTAGGGTAGTTATTAAACCTATCCCACTCTCTAGATACCCCTTAGCACGTCAAAGAATATTATTTAGGGGTCCAGCCATGGAGAAGAGTTTAGACACTAGGAGAAGATAAGGAACACACCCATTATCAAGATATCACATTAGGATTCTCTTTTTAACCTGTTCCTTAAAACACTAGTGCTTAGGAAATCTATTGGAGGCAGAAGCAGTGAAGGGTAGCTTAGGGTTAGGGTTACGGTTAGGGTTAGGGTTAGTGTTAGGGTACGGATTCGGGTACGGGTTCGGGTACGGCGTAGGGTATGGGTTAGGGTTAGGGTTAGGGTTAGTTTGAGGGTTAGGGCTCGGTTTAGGGTACGGGTTAGGATTAGGGTACGTGTTAGGGTTAGGGTAGGGGTTAGGGTTAGGTTACGCGTTAGGGTTAGGGTAGTTATTAAACCTATCCCACTCTCTAGATACCCCTTAGCACGTCAAGGAATATTATTTGGGGGTCCAGCCATGGAGAAGAGTTTAGACACTAGGAGAAGATAAGGAACACACCCATTATCAAGAAATCACATTAGGATTCTCTTTTTAACCTGTTCCTTAAAACACTAGTGCTTAGGAAATCTATTGGAGGCAGAAGCAGTCAAGGGTAGCTTAGGGTTAGGGTTAGGGTTAGGGTTAGGGTTAGGGTACGGCTTAGGGTACGGGTTCGGTTACGGGTTCGGGTACGGCATAGGGTATGGGTTAGGGTTAGGGTTAGGGTTAGTTTGAGGGTTAGGGCTCGGTTTAGGGTACGGGTTAGGATTAGGGTACGTGTTAGGGTTAGGGTAGGGGTTAGGGTTAGGGTACGTGTTAGGGTTAGTGTAGTTATTAAACCTATCCCACTCTCTAGATACCCCTTAGCACGTCAAGGAATATTATTTGGGGTTCCAGCCATGGAGAAGAGTTTAGACACTAGGAGAAGATAAGGAACACACCCATTATCAAGAAATCACATTAGGATTCTCTTTTTAACCTGTTCCTTAAAACACTAGTGCTTAGGAAATCTATTGGAGGCAGAAGGAGTCAAGGGTAGCTTAGGGTTAGGGTTAGGGTTAGGGTACGGCTTAGGTTACGGGTTCGGGTACGGATTCGGGTACGGGTTTGGGTATGGCGTAGGATATGGTTTAGGGATAGGGTTATGGTTAGTTTGAGGGTTAGGGCTCGGTTTAGGGTACGGGTTAAGATTAGGGTACGTGTTAGGGTTAGGGTAGGGGTTAGGGTTAGGGTACGCGTTAGGGTTAGGGTAGTTATTAAACCTATCCCACTCTCTAGATACCCCTTAGCACGTCAAGGAATATTATTTGGGGGTCCAGCCATGGAGAAGAGTTTAGACACTAGGAGAAGATAAGGAACACACCCATTATCAAGAAATCACATTAGGATTCTCTTTTTAACCTGTTCCTTAAAACACTAGTGCTTAGGAAATCTATTGGAGGCAGAAGCAGTCAAGGGTAGCTTAGGGTTAGGGTTAGGGTTAGTGTTAGGGTACGGCTTAGGGTACGGGTTCGGGTACGGGTTCGGGTACGGCGTAGGGTATGGGTTAGGGTTAGGGTTAGGGTTAGTTTGAGGGTTAGGGCTCGGTTTAGGGTACGGGTTAGGATTAGGGTACGTGTTAGGGTTAGTGTAGGGGTTAGGGTTAGGGTACGCGTTAGGGTTACGGTAGTTATTAAACCTATCCCACTCTCTAGATACCCCTTAGCACGTCAAGGAATATTATTTGGGTGTCCAGCCATGGAGAAGAGTTTAGACACTAGGAGAAGATAAGGAACACACCCATTATCAAGAAATCACATTAGGATTCTCTTTTTAACCTGTTCCTTAAAACACTAGTGCTTAGGAAATCTATTGGAGGCAGAAGCAGTCATGGGTAGCTTAGGGTTAGGGTTAGGGTTAGGGTACGGCTTAGGGTACGGGTTCGGGTCCGGGTTCGGGTACGGCGTAGGGTATGGGTTAGGGTTAGGGTTAGGGTTAGTTTGAGGGTTAGGGCTCGGTTTAGGGTACGGGTTAGGATTTGTGTACGTGTTAGGGTTAGGGTAGAGGTTAGGGTTAGGGTACGCGTTAGGGTTAGGGTAGTTATTAAACCTATCCCACTCTCTAGATACCCCTTAGCACGTCAAGGAATATTATTTGGGGGTCCAGCCATGGAGAAGAGTTTAGACACTAGGAGAAGATAAGGAACACACCCATTATCAAAAAATCACATTAGGATTCTCTTTTTAACCTGTTCCTTAAAACACTAGTGCTTAGGAAATCTATTGGAGGCAGAAGCAGTCAAGGGTAGCTTAGGGTTAGGTTTAGGGTTAGGGTTAGGGTTAGGGTACGGCTTAGGGTACGGGTTCGGGTACGGGTTCGGGTACGGCATAGGGTATGGGTTAGGGTTAGGGTTAGGGTTAGTTTGAGGGTTAGGGCTCGGTTTAGGGTATGGGTTAGGATTAGGGTACGTGTTAGGGTTAGGGTAGGGGTTAGGGTTAGGGTACGTGTTAGGGTTAGTGTAGTTATTAAACCTATCCCACTCTCTAGATACCCCTTAGCACGTCAAGGAATATTATTTGGGGTTCCAGCCATGGAGAAGAGTTTAGACACTAGGAGAAGATAAGGAACACACCCATTATCAAGAAATCACATTAGGATTCTCTTTTTAACCTGTTCCTTAAAACACTAGTGCTTAGGAAATCTATTGGAGGCAGAAGCAGTCAAGGGTAGCTTAGGGTTAGGGTTAGGGTTAGGGTACGGCTTAGGGTACGGGTTAGGGTCCGGGTTCGGCTACGGCGTAGGGTATGGGTTAGGGTTAGGGTTAGGGTTAGTTTGAGGGTTAGGGCTCGGTTTAGGGTACGGGTTAGGATTTGTGTACGTGTTAGGGTTAGGGTAGAGGTTAGGGTTAGGGTACGCGTTAGGGTTAGGGTAGTTATTAAACCTATCCCACTCTCTAGATACCCCTTAGCACGTCAAGGAATATTATTTGGGGGTCCAGACATGGAGAAGAGTTTAGACCCTAGGAGAAGATAAGGAACACACCCATTATCAAAAAATCACATTAGGATTCTCTTTTTAACCTGTTCCTTAAAACACTAGTGCTTAGGAAATCTATTGGAGGCAGAAGCAGTCAAGGGTAGCTTAGGGTTAGGGTTAGGGTTAGGGTACGGCTTAGGGTACGGGTTCGGGTACGGGTTCGGGTACGGGTTCGGGTACGGCATAGGGTATGGGTTAGGGTTAGGGTTAGGGTTAGTTTGAGGGTTAGGGCTCGGTTTAGGGTACGGGTTAGGATTAGGGTACGTGTTAGGGTTAGGGTAGGGGTTAGGGTTAGGGTACGTGTTAGGGTTAGTGTAGTTATTAAACCTATCCCACTCTCTAGATACCCCTTAGCACGTCAAGGAATATTATTTGGGGTTCCAGCCATGGAGAAGAGTTTAGACACTAGGAGAAGATAAGGAACACACCCATTATCAAGAAATCACATTAGGATTCTCTTTTTAACCTGTTCCTTAAAACACTAGTGCTTAGGAAATCTATTGGAGGCAGAAGCAGTCAAGGGTAGCTTAGGGTTAGGGTTAGGGTTAGGGTACGGCTTAGGTTACGGATTCGGGTACAGATTCGGGTACGGGTTTGGGTATGGCGTAGGATATGGTTTAGGGATAGGGTTAGGGTTAGTTTGAGGGTTAGGGCTCGGTTTAGGGTACGGGTTAAGATTAGGGTACGTGTTAGGGTTAGGGTAGGGGTTAGGGTTAGGGTACGCGTTAGGGTTAGGGTAGTTATTAAACCTATCCCACTCTCTAGATACCCCTTAGCACGTCAAGGAATATTATTTGGGTGTCCAGCCATGGAGAAGAGTTTAGAAACTAGGAGAAGATAAGGAACACACCCATTATCAAGAAATCATATTAGGATTCTCTTTTTAACCTGTTCCTTAAAACACTAGTGCTTAGGAAATCTATTGGAGGCAGAAGCAATCAAGGGTAGCTTAGGGTTAGGGTTAGGGTTAGGGCTAGGGTTAGGGCACGGCTTAGGGTACGGGTTCGGGTACGGGTTCGGGTACGGCATAGCGTATGGGTTAGTTTTAGGGTTAGGGTTAGTTTGAGGGTTAGGGCTCGGTTTAGGGTACGGGTTAGGATTAGGGTACGTGTTAGGGTTAGGGTAGGGGTTAGGGTTAGGGTACGCGTTAGGGTTAGGGTAGTTATTAAACCTATCCTACTCTCTAGATACCCCTTAGCACGTCAAGGAATATTATTTGGGGGTCCAGCCATGGAGAAGAGTTTACACAATAGGAGAGGATAAGGAACACACCCATTATCAAGAAATCACATTAGGATTCTCTTTTTAACCTGTTCCTTAAAACACTAGTGCTTAGGAAATCTATTGGAGGCAGAATCAGTCAAGGGTAGCTTAGGGTTAGGGTTACGGTTAGGGTTAGGGTTAGTGTTAGGGTACGTATTCGGGTACGGGTTCGGGTACGGGTTCGGGTACGGCGTAGGGTATGGGTTAGGGTTAGGGTTAGGTTTAGTTTGAGGGTTAGGGCTCGGTTTAGGTTACGGGTTACGATTAGGGTACGAGTTAGGGTTAGGGTACGGGTTAGGGTTAGGGTACGCGTTAGGGTTAGGGTAGTTATTAAACCTATCCCACTCTCTAGATACCCCTTAGCACGTCAAAGAATATTATTTGGGGGTCCAGCCATGGAGAAGAGTTTAGACAGTAGGAGAAGATAAGGAACACACCCATTATCAAGAAATCACATTAGGATTCTCTTTTTAACCTGTTCCTTAAAACACTAGTGCTTAGGAAATCTATTGGAGGCAGAAGCAGTGAAGGGTAGCTTAGGGTTAGGGTTACGGTTAGGGTTAGGGTTAGTGTTAGGGTACGTATTCGGGTACGGGTTCGGGTACGGCGTAGGGTATGGGTTAGGGTTAGGGTTAGGGTTAGTTTGAGGGTTAGGGCTCGGTTTAGGGTACGGGTTAGGATTAGGGTACGTGTTAGGGTTAGGGTAGGGGTTAGGGTTAGGGTACGCGTTAGGGTTAGGGTAGTTATTAAACCTATCCCACTCTCTAGATACCCCTTAGCACGTCAAGGAATATTATTTGGGGGTCCAGCCATGGAGAAGAGTTTAGACACTAGGAGAAGATAAGGAACACACCCATTATCAAGAAATCACATTAGGATTCTCTTTTTAACCTGTGCCTTAAAACACTAGTGCTTAGGAAATCTATTGGAGGCAGAAGCAGTCAAGGGTAGCTTAGGGTTAGGGTTAGGGTTATTGTTAGGGTAAGGCTTAGGGTACGGGTTCGGGTACGGGTTCGGGTACGGCATAGGGTATGGGTTAGGGTTAGGGTTAGGGTTAGTTTGGGGGTTAGGGCTCGGTTTAGGGTACGGGTTAGGATTAGGGTACGTGTTAGGGTTAGGGTAGGGGTTAGGGTTAGGGTACGCGTTAGGATTACTGTAGTTATTAAACCTATCCCACTCTCTAGATACCCCTTAGCACGTCAAGGAATATTATTTGGGGGTCCAGCCATGGAGAAGAGTTTAGACACTAGGAGAAGATAAGGAACACACCCATTATCAAGAAATCACATTAGGATTCTTTTTAACCTGTTCCTTAAAACACTAGTGCTTAGGAAATCTATTGAAGGCAGAAGCAGTCAAGGGTAGCTTAGGGTTAGGGTTAGGGTTAGGGTACGGCTTAGGGTACGGGTTCGGGTACGGGTTCGGGTACGGGTTTGGGTATGGCGTAGGATAGGGGTTAGGGTTAGGGTTAGGGTTAGTTTGAGGGTTAGGGCTCGGTTTAGGGTACGGGTTAGGATTAGGGTACGTGTTAGGGTTAGGGTAGGGGTTAGGGTTAGGGTACGCGTTAGGGTTAGGGTAGTTATTAAACCTATCCCACTCTCTAGATACCCCTTAGCACGTCAAGGAATATTATTTGGGGGTCCAGCCATGGAGAAGAGTTTAGACACTAGGAGAAGATAAGGAACACACCCATTATCAAGAAATCACATTAGGATTCTCTTTTTAACCTGTTCCTTAAAACACTAGTGCTTAGGAAATCTATTGGAGGCAGAAGCAGTCAAGGGTAGCTTAGGGTTAGGGTTAGGGTTAGTGTTAGGGTACGGCTTAGGGTACGGGTTCGGGTACGGGTTCGGGTACGGCGTAGGGTATGGGTTAGGGTTAGGGTTAGGTTTAGTTTGAGGGTTAGGGCTCGGTTTAGGGTACGGGTTAGGATTAGGGTACGTGTTAGGGTTAGTGTAGGGGTTAGGGTTAGGGTACGCGTTAGGGTTACGGTAGTTATTAAACCTATCCCACTCTCTAGATACCCCTTAGCACGTCAAGGAATATTATTTGGGTGTCCAGCCATGGAGAAGAGTTTAGACACTAGGAGAAGATAAGGAACACACCCATTATCAAGAAATCACATTAGGATTCTCTTTTTAAACTGTTCCTTAAAACACTAGTGCTTAGGAAATCTATTGAAGGCAGAAGCAGTCAAGGGTAGCTTAGGGTTAGGGTTAGGGTTAGGGTACGGTTTAGGGTACGGGTTCGGGTACGGGTTCGGGTACGGGTTTGGGTATGGCGTAGGATACGGGTTAGGGTTAGGGTTAGGGTTAGTTTGAGGGTTAGGGCTCGGTTTAGGGTACGGGTTAGGATTAGGGTACGTGTTAGGGTTAGGGTAGGGGTTAGGGTTAGGGTACGCGTTAGGGTTAGGGGAGTTATTAAACCTATCCCACTCTCTAGATACCCCTTAGCACGTCAAGGAATATTATTTGGGGGTTCAGCCATGGAGAAGAGTTTAGACACTAGGAGAAGATAAGGAACACACCCATTATCAAGAAATCACATTAGGATTCTCTTTTTAACCTGTTCCTTAAAACACTAGTGCTTAGGAAATCTATTGGAGGCAGAAGCAGTCAAGGGTAGCTTAGGGTTAGGGTTAGGGTTAGTGTTAGGGTACGGCTTAGGGTACGGGTTCGGGTACGGGTTCGGGTACGGCGTAGGGTATGGGTTAGGGTTAGGGTTAGGGTTAGTTTGAGGGTTAGGGCTCGGTTTAGGGTACGGGTTAGGATTAGGGTACGTGTTAGGGTTAGTGTAGGGGTTAGGGTTAGGGTACGCGTTAGGGTTACGGTAGTTATTAAACCTATCCCACTCTCTAGATACCCCTTAGCACGTCAAGGAATATTATTTGGGTGTCCAGCCATGGAGAAGAGTTTAGACACTAGGAGACGATAAGGAACACACCCATTATCAATAAATCACATTAGGATTCTCTTTTTAACCTGTTCCTTAAAACACTAGTGCTTAGGAAATCTATTGGAGGCAGAAGCAGTCAAGGGTAGCTTAGGGTTAGGGTTAGGGTTAGGGTACGGCTTAGGGTACGGGTTCGGGTACGGGTTCGGGTACGGCGTAGGGTATGGGTTAGGGTTAGGGTTAGGGTTAGTTTGAGGGTTAGGGCTCGTTTAGGGTACGGGTTAGGATTTGTGTACGTGTTAGGTTTAGGGTAGAGGTTAGGGTTAGGGTACGCGTTAGGGTTAGGGTAGTTATTAAACCTATCCCACTCTCTAGATACCCCTTAGCACGTCAAGGAATATTATTTGGGGGTCCAGCCATGGAGAAGAGTTTAGACACTAGGAGAAGATAAGGAACACACCCATTATCAAGAAATCACATTAGGATTCTCTTTTTAACCTGTTCCTTAAAACACTAGTGCTTAGGAAATCTATTGGAGGCAGAAGCAGTCAAGGGTAGCTTAGGGTTAGGGTTAGGGTTAGGGCTAGGTTTAGGGCACGGCTTAGGGTACGGGTTCGGGTACGGGTTCGGGTACGGCATAGGGTATGGGTTAGTTTTAGGGTTAGGGTTAGTTTGAGGGTTAGGGCTCGGTTTAGGGTACGGGTTAGGATTAGGGTACGTGTTAGGGTTAGGGTAGGGGTTAGGGTTAGGGTACGCGTTAGGGTTAGGGTAGTTATTAAACCTATCCCACTCTCTAGATAGCCCTTAGCACGTCAAGGAATATTATTTGGGGGTCCAGCCATGGAGAAGAGTTTAGACACTAGGAGAAGATAAGGAACACACCCATTATCAAGAAATCACATTAGGATTCTCTTTTTAACCTGTTCCTTAAAACACTAGTGCTT
This sequence comes from Eschrichtius robustus, assembly GCF_028021215.1. Taxonomy (NCBI): domain Eukaryota; kingdom Metazoa; phylum Chordata; class Mammalia; order Artiodactyla; family Eschrichtiidae; genus Eschrichtius; species Eschrichtius robustus. The sequence goes on from NW_027175538.1 coordinate 108,018, forward strand.
AGGAAATCTATTGGAGGCAGAAGCAGTCAAGGGTAGCTTAGGGTTAGGGTTAGGGTTAGGGTACGGCTTAGGGTACGGGTTCGGGTACGGGTTCGGGTACGGGTTCGGGTACGGCGTAGTGTATGGGTTAGGGTTAGGGTTAGGTTTAGTTTGAGGGTTAGGGCTCGGTTTAGGTTACGGGTTACGATTAGGGTACGAGTTAGGGTTAGGGTACGGGTTAGGGTTAGGGTACGCGTTAGGGTTAGGGTAGTTATTAAACCTATCCCACTCTCTAGATACCCCTTAGCACGTCAAAGAATATTATTTGGGGGTCCAGCCATGGAGAAGAGTTTAGACACTAGGAGAAGATAAGGAACACACCCATTATCAAGAAATCACATTAGGATTCTCTTTTTAACCTGTTCCTTAAAACACTAGTGCTTAGGAAATCTATTGGAGGCAGAAGCAGTGAAGGGTAGCTTAGGGTTAGGGTTACGGTTAGGGTTAGGGTTAGTGTTAGGGTACGGATTCGGGTACGGTTTCGGGTACCGCGTAGGGTATGGGTTAGGGTTAGGGTTAGGGTTAGTTTGAGGGTTAGGGCTCGGTTTAGGGTACGGGTTAGGATTAGGGTACGTGTTAGGGTTAGGGTAGGGGTTAGGGTTAGGGTACGCGTTAGGGTTAGGGTAGTTATTAAACCTATCCCACTCTCTAGATACCCCTTAGCACGTCAAGGAATATTATTTGGGGGTCCAGCCGTGGAGAAGAGTTTAGACACTAGGAGAAGATAAGGAACACACCCATTATCAAGAAATCACATTAGGATTCTCTTTTTAACCTGTTCCTTAAAACACTAGTGCTTAGGAAATCTATTGGAGGCAGAAGCAGTCAAGGGTAGCTTAGGGTTAGGGTTAGGGTTATTGTTAGGGTAAGGCTTAGGGTACGGTTTCGGGTACGGGTTCGGGTACGGCATAGGGTATGGGTTAGGGTTAGGGTTAGGGTTAGTTTGGGGGTTAGGGCTCGGTTTAGGGTACGGGTTAGGATTAGTGTACGTGTTAGGGTTAGGGTAGGGGTTAGGGTTAGGGTACGCGTTAGGATTACTGTAGTTATTAAACCTATCCCACTCTCTAGATACCCCTTAGCACGTCAAGGAATATTATTTGGGGGTCCAGCCATGGAGAAGAGTTTAGACACTAGGAGAAGATAAGGAACACACCCATTATCAAGAAATCACATTAGGATTCTCTTTTTAACCTGTTCCTTAAAACACTAGTGCTTAGGAAATCTATTGAAGGCAGAAGCAGTCAAGGGTAGCTTAGGGTTAGGTTTAGGGTTAGGGTACGGCTTAGGGTACGGCTTAGGGTACGGGTTCGGGTACGGGTTTGTGTATGGCGTAGGGTATGGGTTAGGGTTAGGGTTAGGGTTAGTTTGAGGGTTAGGGCTCGGTTTAGGGTTCGGGTTAAGATTAGGGTACGTGTTAGGGTTAGGGTAGGGGTTAGGGTTAGGGTACGCATTAGGGTTAGGGTAGTTATTAAACCTATCCCACTCTCTAGATACCCTTTAGCACGTCAAGGAATATTATTTGGGGGTCCAGCCATGGAGAAGAGTTTAGACACTAGGAGAAGGTAAGGAACACACCCATTATCCTGAAATCACATTAGGATTCTCTTTTTAACCTGTTCCTTAATACACTAGTGCTTAGGAAATCTATTAGAGGCAGAAGCAGTGAAGGGTAGCTTAGGGTTAGGGTTAGGGTTAGGTTTAGGGTTAGGGTTAGGGTACGGCGTAGGGAACGGGTTCGGGTACGGGTTCGGGTACGGCGTAGGGTATGGGTTAGGGTTAGGGTTAGGGTTAGTTTGAGGGTTAGGGCTCGGTTTAGGGTACGGGTTAGGATTAGTGTACGTGTTAGGGTTAGGGTAGTGGTTAGGGTTAGGGTACGCGTTAGGGTTAGGGTAGTTATTAAACCTATCCCACTCTCTAGATAGCCCTTAGCACGTCAAGGAATATTATTTGGGGGTCCAGCCATGGAGAAGAGTTTAGACACTAGGAGAAGATAAGGAACACACCCATTATCAAGAAATCACATTACGATTCTCTTTTTAACCTGTTCCTTAAAACACTAGTGCTTAGGAAATCTATTGGAGGCAGAAGCAATCAAGGGTAGCTTAGGGTTAGTGTTAGGGTTAGGGTTAGGGTTAGTGTTAGGGTACGGGTTCCGGTACGGGTTCGGGTACGGCGTTGGGTATGGGTTAGGGTTAGGGTTAGGGTTAGTTTGAGGGTTAGGGCTCGGTTTAGGGTACGGGTTAGGATTAGGGTATGTGTTAGGGTTAGGGTAGGGGTTAGGGTTAGGGTACGCGTTAGGGTTAGGGTAGTTATTAAACCTATCCCACTCTCTAGATACCCCTTAGCACGTCAAGGAATATTATTTGGGGGTCCAGCCATGGAGAAGAGTTTAGACACTAGGAGAAGATAAGGAACACACCCATTATCAAGAAATCACATTAGGATTCTCTTTTTAACCTGTTCCTTAAAACACTAGTGCTTAGGAAATCTATTGGAGGCAGAAGCAGTCAAGGGTAGCTTAGGGTTAGGGTTAGGGTTAGTGTTAGGGTACGGCTTAGGGTACGGGTTCGGGTACGGGTTCGGGTACGGCGTAGGGTATGGGTTAGGGTTAGGGTTAGGGTTAGTTTGAGGGTTAGGGCTCGGTTTTGGGTACGGGTTAGGATTAGGGTACGTGTTAGGGTTAGTGTAGGGGTTAGGGTTAGGGTACGCGTTAGGGTTACGGTAGTTATTAAACCTATCCCACTCTCTAGATACCCCTTAGCACGTCAAGGAATATTATTTGGGGGTCCAGCCATGGAGAAGAGTTTAGACACTAGGAGAAGATAAGGAACACACCCATTATCAAGAAATCACATTAGGATTCTCTTTTTAACCTGTTCCTTAAAATACTAGTGCTTAGGAAATCTATTGGAGGCAGAAGCAGTCAAGGGTAGCTTAGGGTTAGGGTTAGGGTTAGGGTTAGGGTACGGCTTAGGGTACGGGTTCGGGTACGGGTTCGGGTACGGCATAGGGTATGGGTTAGGGTTAGGGTTAGGGTTAGTTTGGGGGTTAGGGCTCGGTTTAGGGTACGGGTTAGGATTAGGGTACGTGTTAGGGTTAGGGTAGGGGTTAGGGTTAGGGTACGCGTTAGGATTACTGTAGTTATTAAAACTATCCCACTCTCTAGATACCCCTTAGCACGTCAAGGAATATTATTTGGGGGTCCAGCCATGGAGAAGAGTTTAGACACTAGGAGAAGATAAGGAACACACCCATTATCAAGAAATCACATTAGGATTCTCTTTTTAACCTGTTCCTTAAAACACTAATGCTTAGGTAATCTATTGAAGGCAGAAGCAGTCAAGGGTAGCTTAGGGTTAGGGTTAGGGTTAGGGTACGGCTTAGGGTACAGGTTCGGGTACGGGTTCAGGTACGGGTTTGGGTATGGCGTAGGATAGGGGTTAGGGTTAGGGTTAGGGTTAGTTTGAGGGTTAGGGCTCGGTTTAGGGTACGGGTTAGGATTAGGGTACGTGTTAGGGTTAGGGTAGGGGTTAGGGTTAGGGTACGCGTTAGGGTTAGGGTAGTTATTAAACCTATCCCACTCTCTAGATACCCCTTAGCACGTCAAGGAATATTATTTGGGTGTCCAGCCATGGAGAAGAGTTTAGACACTAGGAGAAGATAAGGAACACACCCATTATCAAGAAATCACATTAGGATTCTCTTTTTAACCTGTTCCTTAAAACACTAGTGCTTAGGAAATCTATTGGAGGCAGAAGCAGTCAAGGGTAGCTTAGGGTTAGGGTTAGGGTTAGGGTTAGGGTTAGTGTTAGGGTACGGGTTCGTGTACGGGTTCGGGTACGGCGTAGGGTATGGGTTAGGGTTAGGGTTAGGGTTAGTTTGAGGGTTAGGGCTCGGTTTAGGGTACGGTTTAGGATTAGGGTACGTGTTAGTGTTAGGGTAGGGGTTAGGGTTAGGGTACGCGTTAGGGTTACGGTAGTTATTAAACCAATCCCACTCTCTAGATACCCCTTAGCACGTCAAGGAATATTATTTGGGGGTCCAGCCATGGAGAAGAGTTTAGACACTAGGAGAAGATAAGGAACACACCCATTATCAAGAAATCACATTAGGATTCTCTTTTTAACCTGTTCCTTAAAACAGTAGTGCTTAGGAAATCTATTGGAGGCAGAAGCAGTCAAGGGTAGCTTAGGGTTAGGGTTAGGGTTAGTGTTAGGGTACGGCTTAGGGTACGGGTTCGGGTACGGGTTCGGGTACGGCGTAGGGTATGGGTTAGGGTTAGGGTTAGGTTTAGTTTGAGGGTTAGGGCTCGGTTTAGGGTACGGGTTAGGATTAGGGTACGTGTTAGGGTTAGTGTAGGGGTTAGGGTTAGGGTACGCGTTAGGGTTACGGTAGTTATTAAACCTATCCCACTCTCTAGATACCCCTTAGCACGTCAAGGAATATTATTTGGGTGTCCAGCCATGGAGAAGAGTTTAGACACTAGGAGAAGATAAGGAACACACCCATTATCAAGAAATCACATTAGGATTCTCTTTTTAAACTGTTCCTTAAAACACTAGTGCTTAGGAAATCTATTGAAGGCAGAAGCAGTCAAGGGTAGCTTAGGGTTAGGGTTAGGATTAGGGTACGGTTTAGGGTACGGGTTCGGGTACGGGTTCGGGTACGGGTTTGGGTATGGCGTAGGATAGGGGTTAGGGTTAGGGTTAGGGTTAGTTTGAGGGTTAGGGCTCGGTTTAGGGTACGGGTTAGGATTAGGGTACGTGTTAGGGTTAGGGTAGGGGTTAGGGTTAGGGTACGCGTTAGGGTTAGGTGAGTTATTAAACCTATCCCACTCTCTAGATACCCCTTAGCACGTCAAGGAATATTATTTGGGGGTTCAGCCATGGAGAAGAGTTTAGACACTAGGAGAAGATAAGGAACACACCCATTATCAAGAAATCACATTAGGATTCTCTTTTTAACCTGTTCCTTAAAACACTAGTGCTTAGGAAATCTATTGGAGGCAGAAGCAGTCAAGGGTAGCTTAGGGTTAGGGTTAGGGTTAGTGTTAGGGTACGGCTTAGGGTACGGGTTCGGGTACGGGTTCGGGTACGGCGTAGGGTATGGGTTAGGGTTAGGGTTAGGGTTAGTTTGAGGGTTAGGGCTCGGTTTAGGGTACGGGTTAGGATTAGGGTACGTGTTAGGGTTAGTGTAGGGGTTAGGGTTAGGGTACGCGTTAGGGTTACGGTAGTTATTAAACCTATCCCACTCTCTAGATACCCCTTAGCACGTCAAGGAATATTATTTGGGTGTCCAGCCATGGAGAAGAGTTTAGACACTAGGAGACGATAAGGAACACACCCATTATCAATAAATCACATTAGGATTCTCTTTTTAACCTGTTCCTTAAAACACTAGTGCTTAGGAAATCTATTGGAGGCAGAAGCAGTCAAGGGTAGCTTAGGGTTAGGGTTAGGGTTAGGGTACGGCTTAGGGTACGGGTTCGGGTACGGGTTCGGGTACGGCGTAGGGTATGGGTTAGGGTTAGGGTTAGGGTTAGTTTGAGGGTTAGGGCTCGTTTAGGGTACGGGTTAGGATTTGTGTACGTGTTAGGTTTAGGGTAGAGGTTAGGGTTAGGGTACGCGTTAGGGTTAGGGTAGTTATTAAACCTATCCCACTCTCTAGATACCCCTTAGCACGTCAAGGAATATTATTTGGGGGTCCAGCCATGGAGAAGAGTTTAGACACTAGGAGAAGATAAGGAACACACCCATTATCAAGAAATCACATTAGGATTCTCTTTTTAACCTGTTCCTTAAAACACTAGTGCTTAGGAAATCTATTGGAGGCAGAAGCAGTCAAGGGTAGCTTAGGGTTAGGGTTAGGGTTAGGGCTAGGTTTAGGGCACGGCTTAGGGTACGGGTTCGGGTACGGGTTCGGGTACGGCATAGGGTATGGGTTAGTTTTAGGGTTAGGGTTAGTTTGAGGGTTAGGGCTCGGTTTAGGGTACGGGTTAGGATTAGGGTACGTGTTAGGGTTAGGGTAGGGGTTAGGGTTAGGGTACGCGTTAGGGTTAGGGTAGTTATTAAACCTATCCCACTCTCTAGATAGCCCTTAGCACGTCAAGGAATATTATTTGGGGGTCCAGCCATGGAGAAGAGTTTAGACACTAGGAGAAGATAAGGAACACACCCATTATCAAGAAATCACATTAGGATTCTCTTTTTAACCTGTTCCTTAAAACACTAGTGCTTAGGAAATCTATTGGAGGCAGAAGCAGTCAAGGGTAGCTTAGGGTTAGGGTTAGGGTTAGGGTACGGCTTAGGGTACGGGTTCGGGTACGGGTTCGGGTACGGGTTCGGGTACGGCGTAGTGTATGGGTTAGGGTTAGGGTTAGGTTTAGTTTGAGGGTTAGGGCTCGGTTTAGGTTACGGGTTACGATTAGGGTACGAGTTAGGGTTAGGGTTAGGGTACGCGTTAGGGTTAGGGTAGTTATTAAACCTATCCCACTCTCTAGATACCCCTTAGCACGTCAAAGAATATTATTTGGGGGTCCAGCCATGGAGAAGAGTTTAGACACTAGGAGAAGATAAGGAACACACCCATTATCAAGAAATCACATTAGGATTCTCTTTTTAACCTGTTCCTTAAAACACTAGTGCTTAGGAAATCTATTGGAGGCAGAAGCAGTGAAGGGTAGCTTAGGGTTAGGGTTACGGTTAGGGTTAGGGTTAGTGTTAGGGTACGGATTCGGGTACGGTTTCGGGTACCGCGTAGGGTATGGGTTAGGGTTAGGGTTAGGGTTAGTTTGAGGGTTAGGGCTCGGTTTAGGGTACGGGTTAGGATTAGGGTACGTGTTAGGGTTAGGGTAGGGGTTAGGGTTAGGGTACGCGTTAGGGTTAGGGTAGTTATTAAACCTATCCCACTCTCTAGATACCCCTTAGCACGTCAAGGAATATTATTTGGGGGTCCAGCCGTGGAGAAGAGTTTAGACACTAGGAGAAGATAAGGAACACACCCATTATCAAGAAATCACATTAGGATTCTCTTTTTAACCTGTTCCTTAAAACACTAGTGCTTAGGAAATCTATTGGAGGCAGAAGCAGTCAAGGGTAGCTTAGGGTTAGGGTTAGGGTTATTGTTAGGGTAAGGCTTAGGGTACGGTTTCGGGTACGGGTTCGGGTACGGCATAGGGTATGGGTTAGGGTTAGGGTTAGGGTTAGTTTGGGGGTTAGGGCTCGGTTTAGGGTACGGGTTAGGATTAGTGTACGTGTTAGGGTTAGGGTAGGGGTTAGGGTTAGGGTACGCGTTAGGATTACTGTAGTTATTAAACCTATCCCACTCTCTAGATACCCCTTAGCACGTCAAGGAATATTATTTGGGGGTCCAGCCATGGAGAAGAGTTTAGACACTAGGAGAAGATAAGGAACACACCCATTATCAAGAAATCACATTAGGATTCTCTTTTTAACCTGTTCCTTAAAACACTAGTGCTTAGGAAATCTATTGAAGGCAGAAGCAGTCAAGGGTAGCTTAGGGTTAGGTTTAGGGTTAGGGTACGGCTTAGGGTACGCCTTAGGGTACGGGTTCGGGTACGGGTTTGTGTATGGCGTAGGGTATGGGTTAGGGTTAGGGTTAGGGTTAGTTTGAGGGTTAGGGCTCGGTTTAGGGTTCGGGTTAAGATTAGGGTACGTGTTAGGGTTAGGGTAGGGGTTAGGGTTAGGGTACGCATTAGGGTTAGGGTAGTTATTAAACCTATCCCACTCTCTAGATACCCTTTAGCACGTCAAGGAATATTATTTGGGGGTCCAGCCATGGAGAAGAGTTTAGACACTAGGAGAAGGTAAGGAACACACCCATTATCCTGAAATCACATTAGGATTCTCTTTTTAACCTGTTCCTTAATACACTAGTGCTTAGGAAATCTATTAGAGGCAGAAGCAGTGAAGGGTAGCTTAGGGTTAGGGTTAGGGTTAGGTTTAGGGTTAGGGTTAGGGTACGGCGTAGGGAACGGGTTCGGGTACGGGTTCGGGTACGGCGTAGGGTATGGGTTAGGGTTAGGGTTAGGGTTAGTTTGAGGGTTAGGGCTCGGTTTAGGGTACGGGTTAGGATTAGTGTACGTGTTAGGGTTAGGGTAGTGGTTAGGGTTAGGGTACGCGTTAGGGTTAGGGTAGTTATTAAACCTATCCCACTCTCTAGATAGCCCTTAGCACGTCAAGGAATATTATTTGGGGGTCCAGGCATGGAGAAGAGTTTAGACACTAGGAGAAGATAAGGAACACACCCATTATCAAGAAATCACATTACGATTCTCTTTTTAACCTGTTCCTTAAAACACTAGTGCTTAGGAAATCTATTGGAGGCAGAAGCAGTCAAGGGTAGCTTAGGGTTAGGGTTAGGGTTAGGGTTAGGGTTAGTGTTAGGGTACGGGTTCGGGTAAGGGTTCGGGTACGGCGTAGGGTATGGGTTAGGGTTAGGGTTAGGGTTAGTTTGAGGGTTAGGGCTTGGTTTAGGGTACGGGTTAGGATTAGGGTACGTGTTAGTGTTAGGGTATGGGTTAGGGTTAGGGTACGCGTTAGGGTTACGGTAGTTATTAAACGTATCCCACTCTCTAGATACCCGTTAGCACGTCAAGGAATATTATTTGGGGGTCCAGCCATGGAGAAGAGTTTAGACACTAGGAGAAGATAAGGAACACACCCATTATCAAGAAATCACATTAGGATTCTCTTTTTAACCTGTTCCTTAAAACACTAGTGCTTAGGAAATCTATTGGAGGCAGAAGCAGTCAAGGGTAGCTTAGGGTCAGGGTTAGGGTTAGGGTTAGGGTTATTGTTAGGGTAAGGCTTAGAGTACGGGTTCGGGTACGGGTTCGGGTACGGCGTAGGGTATGGGTTAGGGTTAGGGTTAGGGTTAGTTTGAGGGTTAGGGCTCGGTTTAGGGTACGGGTTAGGATTAGGGTACGTGTTAGGTTTAGGGTAGGTGTTAGGGTTAGGGTACGCGTTAGGGTTAGGGTAGTTATTAAACCTATCCCACTCTCTAGATACCCCTTAGCACGTCAAGGAATATTATTTGGGGGTCCAGCCATGGAGAAGAGTTTAGACACTAGGAGAAGATAAGGAACACACCCATTATCCTGAAATCACATTAGGATTCTCTTTTTAACCTGTTCCTTAAAACACTAGTGCTTAGGAAATCTATTGGAGGCAGAAGCAATCAAGGGTAGCTTAGGGTTAGGGTTAGGGTTAGGGTTAGCGTTAGTGTTAGGGTACGGGTTCCGGTACGGGTTCGGGTACGGCGTTGGGTATGGGTTAGGGTTAGGGTTAGGGTTAGTTTGAGGGTTAGGGCTCGGTTTAGGGTACGGGTTAGGATTAGGGTATGTGTTAGGGTTAGGGTAGGGGTTAGGGTTAGGGTACGCGTTAGGGTTAGGGTAGTTATTAAACCTATCCCACTCTCTAGATACCCCTTAGCACGTCAAGGAATATTATTTGGGGGTCCAGCCATGGAGAAGAGTTTAGACACTAGGAGAAGATAAGGAACACACCCATTATCAAGAAATCACATTAGGATTCTCTTTTTAACCTGTTCCTTAAAACACTAGTGCTTAGGAAATCTATTGGAGGCAGAAGCAGTCAAGGGTAGCTTAGGGTTAGGGTTAGGGTTAGTGTTAGGGTACGGCTTAGGGTACGGGTTCGGGTACGGGTTCGGGTACGGCGTAGGGTATGGGTTAGGGTTAGGGTTAGGGTTAGTTTGAGGGTTAGGGCTCGGTTTTGGGTACGGGTTAGGATTAGGGTACGTGTTAGGGTTAGTGTAGGGGTTAGGGTTAGGGTACGCGTTAGGGTTACGGTAGTTATTAAACCTATCCCACTCTCTAGATACCCCTTAGCACGTCAAGGAATATTATTTGGGGGTCCAGCCATGGAGAAGAGTTTAGACACTAGGAGAAGATAAGGAACACACCCATTATCAAGAAATCACATTAGGATTCTCTTTTTAACCTGTTCCTTAAAATACTAGTGCTTAGGAAATCTATTGGAGGCAGAAGCAGTCAAGGGTAGCTTAGGGTTAGGGTTAGGGTTAGGGTTAGGGTACGGCTTAGGGTATGGGTTCGGGTACGGGTTCGGGTACGGCATAGGGTATGGGTTAGGGTTAGGGTTAGGGTTAGTTTGGGGGTTAGGGCTCGGTTTAGGGTACGGGTTAGGATTAGGGTACGTGTTAGGGTTAGGGTAGGGGTTAGGGTTAGGGTACGCGTTAGGATTACTGTAGTTATTAAAACTATCCCACTCTCTAGATACCCCTTAGCACGTCAAGGAATATTATTTGGGGGTCCAGCCATGGAGAAGAGTTTAGACACTAGGAGAAGATAAGGAACACACCCATTATCAAGAAATCACATTAGGATTCTCTTTTTAACCTGTTCCTTAAAACACTAATGCTTAGGTAATCTATTGAAGGCAGAAGCAGTCAAGGGTAGCTTAGGGTTAGGGTTAGGGTTAGGGTACGGCTTAGGGTACAGGTTCGGGTACGGGTTCAGGTACGGTTTTGGGTATGGCGTAGGATAGGGGTTAGGGTTAGGGTTAGGGTTAGTTTGAGGGTTAGGGCTCGGTTTAGGGTACGGGTTAGGATTAGGGTACGTGTTAGGTTTAGGGTAGGGGTTAGGGTTAGGGTACGCGTTAGGGTTAGGGTAGTTATTAAACCTATCCCACTCTCTAGATACCCCTTAGCACGTCAAGGAATATTATTTGGGTGTCCAGCCATGGAGAAGAGTTTAGACACTAGGAGAAGATAAGGAACACACCCATTATCAAGAAATCACATTAGGATTCTCTTTTTAACCTGTTCCTTAAAACACTAGTGCTTAGGAAATCTATTGGAGGCAGAAGCAGTCAAGGGTAGCTTAGGGTTAGGGTTAGGGTTAGGGTACGGCTTAGGTTACGGGTTCGGGTACAGATTCGGGTACGGGTTTGGGTATGGCGTAGGATATGGTTTAGGGATAGGGTTAGGGTTAGTTTGAGGGTTAGGGCTCGGTTTAGGGTACGGGTTAAGATTAGGGTACGTGTTAGGGTTAGGGTAGGGGTTAGGGTTAGGGTACGCGTTAGGGTAAGGGTAGTTATTAAACCTATCCCACTCTCTAGATACCCCTTAGCACGTCAAGGAATATTATTTGGGTGTCCAGCCATGGAGAAGAGTTTAGACACTAGGAGAAGATAAGGAACACACCCATTATCAAGAAATCACATTAGGATTCTCTTTTTAACCTGTTCCTTAAAACACTAGTGCTTAGGAAATCTATTGGAGGCAGAAGCAGTCAAGGGTAGCTTAGGGTTAGGGTTAGGGTTAGGGCTAGGGTTAGGGCACGGCTTAGGGTACGGGTTCGGGTACGGGTTCGGGTACGGCATAGGGTATGGGTTAGTTTTAGGGTTAGGGTTAGTTTGAGGGTTAGGGCTCGGTTTAGGGTACGGGTTAGGATTAGGGTACGTGTTAGGGTTAGGGTACGCGTTAGGGTTAGGGTAGTTATTAAACCTATCCCACTCTCTAGATACCCCTTAGCACGTCAAGGAATATTATTTGGGGGTCCAGCCATGGAGAAGAGTTTAGACAATAGGAGAAGATAAGGAACACACCCATTATCAAGAAATCACATTAGGATTCTCTTTTTAACCTGTTCCTTAAAACACTAGTGCTTAGGAAATCTATTGGAGGCAGAATCAGTCAAGGGTAGCTTAGGGTTAGGGTTAGGGTTAGGGTACGGCTTAGGGTACGGGTTCGGGTACGGGTTCGGGTACGGGTTCGGGTACGGCGTAGGGTATGGGTTAGGGTTAGGGTTAGGTTTAGTTTGAGGGTTAGGGCTCGGTTTAGGGTACGGGTTAGGATTAGGGTACGTGTTAGGGTTAGGGTAGGGGTTAGGGTTAGGGTACGCATTAGGGTTAGGGTAGTTATTAAACCTATCCCACTCTCTAGATACCCTTTAGCACGTCAAGGAATATTATTTGGGGGTCCAGCCATGGAGAAGAGTTTAGACACTAGGAGAAGGTAAGGAACACACCCATTATCCTGAAATCACATTAGGATTCTCTTTTTAACCTGTTCCTTAATACACTAGTGCTTAGGAAATCTATTAGAGGCAGAAGCAGTGAAGGGTAGCTTAGGGTTAGGGTTAGGGTTAGGTTTAGGGTTAGGGTTAGGGTACGGCGTAGGGAACGGGTTCGGGTACGGGTTCGGGTACGGCGTAGGGTATGGGTTAGGGTTAGGGTTAGGGTTAGTTTGAGGGTTAGGGCTCGGTTTAGGGTACGGGTTAGGATTAGTGTACGTGTTAGGGTTAGGGTAGTGGTTAGGGTTAGGGTACGCGTTAGGGTTAGGGTAGTTATTAAACCTATCCCACTCTCTAGATAGCCCTTAGCACGTCAAGGAATATTATTTGGGGGTCCAGGCATGGAGAAGAGTTTAGACACTAGGAGAAGATAAGGAACACACCCATTATCAAGAAATCACATTACGATTCTCTTTTTAACCTGTTCCTTAAAACACTAGTGCTTAGGAAATCTATTGGAGGCAGAAGCAGTCAAGGGTAGCTTAGGGTTAGGGTTAGGGTTAGGGTTAGGGTTAGTGTTAGGGTACGGGTTCGGGTAAGGGTTCGGGTACGGCGTAGGGTATGGGTTAGGGTTAGGGTTAGGGTTAGTTTGAGGGTTAGGGCTTGGTTTAGGGTACGGGTTAGGATTAGGGTACGTGTTAGTGTTAGGGTATGGGTTAGGGTTAGGGTACGCGTTAGGGTTACGGTAGTTATTAAACGTATCCCACTCTCTAGATACCCGTTAGCACGTCAAGGAATATTATTTGGGGGTCCAGCCATGGAGAAGAGTTTAGACACTAGGAGAAGATAAGGAACACACCCATTATCAAGAAATCACATTAGGATTCTCTTTTTAACCTGTTCCTTAAAACACTAGTGCTTAGGAAATCTATTGGAGGCAGAAGCAGTCAAGGGTAGCTTAGGGTCAGGGTTAGGGTTAGGGTTAGGGTTATTGTTAGGGTAAGGCTTAGAGTACGGGTTCGGGTACGGGTTCGGGTACGGCGTAGGGTATGGGTTAGGGTTAGGGTTAGGGTTAGTTTGAGGGTTAGGGCTCGGTTTAGGGTACGGGTTAGGATTAGGGTACGTGTTAGGTTTAGGGTAGGTGTTAGGGTTAGGGTACGCGTTAGGGTTAGGGTAGTTATTAAACCTATCCCACTCTCTAGATACCCCTTAGCACGTCAAGGAATATTATTTGGGGGTCCAGCCATGGAGAAGAGTTTAGACACTAGGAGAAGATAAGGAACACACCCATTATCCTGAAATCACATTAGGATTCTCTTTTTAACCTGTTCCTTAAAACACTAGTGCTTAGGAAATCTATTGGAGGCAGAAGCAATCAAGGGTAGCTTAGGGTTAGGGTTAGGGTTAGGGTTAGGGTTAGTGTTAGGGTACGGGTTCCGGTACGGGTTCGGGTACGGCGTTGGGTATGGGTTAGGGTTAGGGTTAGGGTTAGTTTGAGGGTTAGGGCTCGGTTTAGGGTACGGGTTAGGATTAGGGTATGTGTTAGGGTTAGGGTAGGGGTTAGGGTTAGGGTACGCGTTAGGGTTAGGGTAGTTATTAAACCTATCCCACTCTCTAGATACCCCTTAGCACGTCAAGGAATATTATTTGGGGGTCCAGCCATGGAGAAGAGTTTAGACACTAGGAGAAGATAAGGAACACACCCATTATCAAGAAATCACATTAGGATTCTCTTTTTAACCTGTTCCTTAAAACACTAGTGCTTAGGAAATCTATTGGAGGCAGAAGCAGTCAAGGGTAGCTTAGGGTTAGGGTTAGGGTTAGTGTTAGGGTACGGCTTAGGGTACGGGTTCGGGTACGGGTTCGGGTACGGCGTAGGGTATGGGTTAGGGTTAGGGTTAGGGTTAGTTTGAGGGTTAGGGCTCGGTTTTGGGTACGGGTTAGGATTAGGGTACGTGTTAGGGTTAGTGTAGGGGTTAGGGTTAGGGTACGCGTTAGGGTTACGGTAGTTATTAAACCTATCCCACTCTCTAGATACCCCTTAGCACGTCAAGGAATATTATTTGGGGGTCCAGCCATGGAGAAGAGTTTAGACACTAGGAGAAGATAAGGAACACACCCATTATCAAGAAATCACATTAGGATTCTCTTTTTAACCTGTTCCTTAAAATACTAGTGCTTAGGAAATCTATTGGAGGCAGAAGCAGTCAAGGGTAGCTTAGGGTTAGGGTTAGGGTTAGGGTTAGGGTACGGCTTAGGGTATGGGTTCGGGTACGGGTTCGGGTACGGCATAGGGTATGGGTTAGGGTTAGGGTTAGGGTTAGTTTGGGGGTTAGGGCTCGGTTTAGGGTACGGGTTAGGATTAGGGTACGTGTTAGGGTTAGGGTAGGGGTTAGTGTTAGGGTACGCGTTAGGATTACTGTAGTTATTAAAACTATCCCACTCTCTAGATACCCCTTAGCACGTCAAGGAATATTATTTGGGGGTCCAGCCATGGAGAAGAGTTTAGACACTAGGAGAAGATAAGGAACACACCCATTATCAAGAAATCACATTAGGATTCTCTTTTTAACCTGTTCCTTAAAACACTAATGCTTAGGTAATCTATTGAAGGCAGAAGCAGTCAAGGGTAGCTTAGGGTTAGGGTTAGGGTTAGGGTACGGCTTAGGGTACAGGTTCGGGTACGGGTTCAGGTACGGTTTTGGGTATGGCGTAGGATAGGGGTTAGGGTTAGGGTTAGGGTTAGTTTGAGGGTTAGGGCTCGGTTTAGGGTACGGGTTAGGATTAGGGTACGTGTTAGGGTTAGGGTAGGGGTTAGGGTTAGGGTACGCGTTAGGGTTAGGGTAGTTATTAAACCTATCCCACTCTCTAGATACCCCTTAGCACGTCAAGGAATATTATTTGGGTGTCCAGCCATGGAGAAGAGTTTAGACACTAGGAGAAGATAAGGAACACACCCATTATCAAGAAATCACATTAGGATTCTCTTTTTAACCTGTTCCTTAAAACACTAGTGCTTAGGAAATCTATTGGAGGCAGAAGCAGTCAAGGGTAGCTTAGGGTTAGGGTTAGGGTTAGGGTACGCCTTAGGTTACGGGTTCGGGTACAGATTCGGGTACGGGTTTGGGTATGGCGTAGGATATGGTTTAGGGATAGGGTTAGGGTTAGTTTGAGGGTTAGGGCTCGGTTTAGGGTACGGGTTAAGATTAGGGTACGTGTTAGGGTTAGGGTAGGGGTTAGGGTTAGGGTACGCGTTAGGGTAAGGGTAGTTATTAAACCTATCCCACTCTCTAGATACCCCTTAGCACGTCAAGGAATATTATTTGGGTGTCCAGCCATGGAGAAGAGTTTAGACACTAGGAGAAGATAAGGAACACACCCATTATCAAGAAATCACATTAGGATTCTCTTTTTAACCTGTTCCTTAAAACACTAGTGCTTAGGAAATCTATTGGAGGCAGAAGCAGTCAAGGGTAGCTTAGGGTTAGGGTTAGGGTTAGGGCTAGGGTTAGGGCACGGCTTAGGGTACGGGTTCGGGTACGGGTTCGGGTACGGCATAGGGTATGGGTTAGTTTTAGGGTTAGGGTTAGTTTGAGGGTTAGGGCTCGGTTTAGGGTACGGGTTAGGATTAGGGTACGTGTTAGGGTTAGGGTACGCGTTAGGGTTAGGGTAGTTATTAAACCTATCCCACTCTCTAGATACCCCTTAGCACGTCAAGGAATATTATTTGGGGGTCCAGCCATGGAGAAGAGTTTAGACAATAGGAGAAGATAAGGAACACACCCATTATCAAGAAATCACATTAGGATTCTCTTTTTAACCTGTTCCTTAAAACACTAGTGCTTAGGAAATCTATTGGAGGCAGAATCAGTCAAGGGTAGCTTAGGGTTAGGGTTAGGGTTAGGGTACGGCTTAGGGTACGGGTTCGGGTACGGGTTCGGGTACGGCGTAGGGTATGGGTTAGGGTTAGGGTTAGGTTTAGTTTGAGGGTTAGGGCTCGGTTTAGGGTACGGGTTAGGATTAGGGTACGTGTTAGGTTTAGGGTAGGTGTTAGGGTTAGGGTACGCGTTAGGGTTAGGGTAGTTATTAAACCTATCCCACTCTCTAGATACCCCTTAGCACGTCAAGGAATATTATTTGGGGGTCCAGCCATGGAGAAGAGTTTAGACACTAGGAGAAGATAAGGAACACACCCATTATCCTGAAATCACATTAGGATTCTCTTTTTAACCTGTTTCTTAAAACACTAGTGCTTAGGAAACCTATTGGAGGCAGAAGCAGTCAAGGATAGCTTAGGGTTAGGGTTAGGGTTAGTGTTAGGGTACGGCTTAGGGTACGGGTTCGGGTACGGGTTCGGGTACGGCGTAGGGTATGGGTTAGGGTTAGGGTTAGGGTTAGTTTGAGGGTTAGGGCTCGGTTTAGGGTACGGGTTAGGATTAGGGTACGTGTTAGTGTTAGGGTAGGGGTTAGGGTTAGGGTACGCGTTAGGGTTACGGTAGTTATTAAACCTATCCCACTCTCTAGATACCCCTTAGCACGTCAAGGAATATTATTTGGGGGTCCAGCCATGGAGAAGAGTTTAGACACTAGGAGAAGATAAGGAACACACCCATTATCAAGAAATCACATTAGGATTCTCTTTTTAACCTGTTCCTTAAAACACTAGTGCTTAGGAAATCTATTGGAGGCAGAAGCAGTCAAGGGTAGCTTAGGGTCAGGGTTAGGGTTAGGGTTAGGGTTATTGTTAGGGTAAGGCTTAGAGTACGGTTTCGGGTACGGGTTCGGGTACGGCGTAGGGTATGGGTTAGGGTTAGGGTTAGGGTTAGTTTGAGGGTTAGGGCTCGGTTTAGGGTACGGGTTAGGATTACGGTACGTGTTAGGTTTAGGGTAGGTGTTAGGGTTAGGGTACGCGTTAGGGTTAGGGTAGTTAT